>NW_024091758.1:0-18765 GCF_014356525.2 Nilaparvata lugens
TTACCCTATCTGATTGTGTACTGTGGATTTCTCAAACTGTCGATTTCTCCGCAGATTTCTCAAGAGATAAATTTCATCGCGATTAAATTTTGTATCAGGGATAGCTTTTACATAAAAACGAACCCATGCTACAAATTGATGATTCTAGATTGGCATACGAGATAAAAATCGAGCAAGGATGAAAAATTGGATACTAATATTACAACTTCACAACCTGCAAAATCTGTATAATCGAATTAATAAAGCGAGACAGTTGATGCGTCTGCAATTCGTATGCAGTATTAACTTTCAGCCAGTTTAATTTGCTCCACCTCCAGAGAGCATGAAATTGTACATTAGACGGCTAAATTCACTCCATACTGTCAGAATCTCTTATAATATGACATTAACACCTCCATTAGAACAATGCTGACAGGACAAGCAGCACTGCAACCAGAAACAAATAACTGTTGCGGTAAAGACACTGGGAAGAATTCTCCCAAGGAGAGTGGGCTGATTTTAGACAAATTCGCGATAATTTGTCAGAATTATGTGAATGGGTAGCTTTAATGCTATCTGTGGGGTTTGCTGGTAGTTAATGAATCTTACTGAGACACGTTGTTGTGAGAGAGAAAGAAAGCAACGTTTATTGAATGCTTTACATTGCAAAGTGTACTTTCGTACTCACTTGTAACTTTCTCACTCTCTCCCATTGTGTGTTTCGCTCATTCTCTCTCACTCTGTCTCATTGTGTTTTTTTCCCTTCTCCCAAGTTGTAATAGAACGTTCAGGGTTGTTTGAATGTGTAATAACACAGTGAAAATGATTTTGAGAATGTTTCAGGGGAGGTCTGTCGAATCAAACCACTTTTGGACCAATTTTCACTCAATTCGAGAATTTGCTTCAAGCTGTTTTTTCATCTCCAATCATTTTTAAGCCGTGTCCACACGGCTTAAAATTCGACACTACTTCTGGAACACTCTGTATAATTCTATAAAAGAAGTCTTTATTATTAAAAACAGAATAAAACTGTAAAATATTTATCGTACTTGATTGTGGGCTATAGACTTCTGAAACTTTTGGACAGAGATAAATTTCATCGCCATTTGATTTTGTATCAGGGTTAGCTTCCACATAAAAAATCTGGTGTGGTGCACTCACACAACTTTCCTTGCCGTTTATGAACATTTATCAACTGACGCTAGTGCTCCCGCGCATCTCAAGTCTACTTTTCTAATATCTGAGTCAGCTGGTGACAGGACAATAGCGCTGCAGACACACAAGTCTGCTATCTCTTCATAGTGAATGATTTTAATAGAATCAACAGTTTGCAATTGAATAATCTTATTTTCTCGAATTTCGAGCTTATTTTCAATTTTAGTGAAAATTTTAGTGACATTAATTGTAGAGATTTTTATGCTCAATCTTTCCCACTTGATTTTTTTGTTCAAATTGTATCTGAAGCCTGATAATTGGGAATCTAAAACCAAACTTTGCATAGATGGTGCAGTGCTCCGAAAATTTTTACAGATATGAGACTTGTGGCAGTTAATAGAGCTTATTAATGACTTTCTAGGTATAAATTTGATCAATCGTTGGAGCCGTTTTCGAGAAAAATCGCGAAAAACCCTGTTTTGACAACATTTCGCCATTTTAGCCGCCATCTTGAATTGCATTTGATCGAAAATGTTCTGTGTGTCGGATCCTTATAGTGTTAAGTTCCGAATTTCAAGTCATTCCGTTAATGGGAGATGAGATATCGTGTACACAGACGCACATACACTCATACACACACACATACACACACACACACACCAACACACACACACACACACACACACACACACACACCACACACAACACACACACACACACAACAACACACACACCACACACACACCACACCACACCACACACCACACACACACACACACACACACACACACACACACACACACACACACACACACACACCCACACACACACACACAACACACACACACACACACACACCACACACACCACACACACACACACACACACCCACACACACCACACACACACACACAACACACACACACACCCACACACAACACACACACACACACACACACACACACACACACACACACACACAACACACACACACACACCACCCCACACACACCACACACACCCACACACCACACACACACACACACACACACACACACACACATACAGACCATACCCAAAAACCAGTTTTTTGGACTCAGGGGACCTGAAACGTATAGAAATTTAGAAATTGGGGTACCTTAATTTTTTCCGAAAGCAATACTTTCCTTACCTATGGTAATAGGGCAAGAGAAAGTAAAAACGAACCTATGCTTCATAGTTCCTAAACAAGAACCTAAACATAGTTCCTCATGGAACCTAAACAAATGTTCGACAAACATGTTTGTTGAATAAGTTTGGGCAAATTTTATCTTGTTAGACAAACATTGTTCGCCCGTAGCCAGTGTGGCCGCGTCACCAAACAAAATTTTTTAAGTGGGAAGACGGTTTTATGTTTACAGCTGTCAACCCTGGAAATGTTGAAAAAACGGTTATTTTTTGTTTTACAAACAATGATTGTCCAAAATTTTAAAATGTTTGCCCCCCTGAGTTCCCAACAAACATGTTTGCCGAACATTTATGTCGAACATTTGTTCAGTGTATACACGGCTTTATGTGTTTTTTGTCTCTGTTGTATAAGATAAGAATAGAAAGAATCTCGTGATTTTGAATAAGGCTAGGCACACCCAGTTAGTCAAGACAAGACATGATCAGACACGTTCAGTCACAATACTTCATATTGTTGCTTATGACGCAACTCACACTGATTAGTCATTGCAATTAGACATGTCAACTTTTAGAAGAATTTATTGGTGACTAAACGTACTAGTCGCCCAGCCTAAGGGTGGTTTGTGAGTAACAAACGATTGATGATCATGTAATTTGGATCAAGAATATAATCCTATTATATCAAGCGAGCAATTTTCTCTGTATTTATATAATCTGGTTATTTTCATATCTGGTTATTTTTATACTGGCTATTTCATATCTGGTTTTTCATGTTTACGGATCTCGAAAACGGCTCTAACGGTTTTTACGCAATTGGGAACATGGTAGTTTTATGCTATAAAGATTTGATTGCACTAGGTCTCATCTTGAGAAAACGCGCTGAACGACATTAACAGGATAATTCATCCTTGGCTGAAATAGCTGTGATACTAAAAAAAGTGGTATGTGGAAAATCAAAATATCGCATCTCTGAAATTCATAAGCTGACGTATAGCCAGTTGTGAATATAAACACGATCATTTTAGAGAATTGTGTTCTGTTCATAATAGATACTCATTAATAACGAGCAAAGCTCCGTGCCCCGACATTTATCTCTCTGATTGATCATAATGATTTAGTGAAGTATTCTCATTTAATTTGGTTTTCAATTTTTCTAAATTCCTAGTTTATAATATTTTGAACAAAAATCATGAAGTGTAAACATAACCTTTTTTTGGACATTTCTATCTAAATTTGAGAAATAAACAGTTTTGGGCTTTTAGCCTGTTGCTCCCTATCCAATCATTCATAGTTGAAAATGATATTGTATCTATCAATTTTCATGGGAGATTAGAGTGTGGAGCCGTGCATAGAGGCTCGGAGCAGGAAATAATGATCAAACTATGGGAACAAGAGAGAAGTGTGGAAAGAAGTGTCAAGAAATGAGAGAGAAGTAGAGATTATTGATGAATTATAACAATATTTTGAATGTACTGTATCGTAATCCATGATAAAGGTTGGGATAGAATAGGTCAGTTCAGATACATTGTAGTAATCATTGGGCTGCGTTTACACAAAGTTATTGACCGAGCAAAGTGAGGTCTAAGATTCAAGTCGACGGTTTGGCATTTCTCTTAATGTTTAAATGTTTGAATGCTTATATGTTGCGCATTCACGGAGAAACGCGGTATTGGATTTTCATGAAATTTGACAGGTATGTTCCTTTTTTAATTGCGCGTCGACGTATATCCAAAGTTTTGAAATTTTGCATTTCAAGGATAATAATTAAAGGGAAAAGGAGCCTCCTCATACGCCAATACAGAGTAAAAATCAGACTATAAAATTATTCATCATAAATCAGCTGACAAGTGATTACACAGATGTGTGGAGAAGCCAGTCTATTGCTGTATTTCCATTAGGTCTATAGTTTCAATCAGGTACTTGTGGGATGAGAATACTACGTGAGGTCTACTGTCACAGAACTACTAGTAGATTGAACGGAGCTTGACAAACACATAATGTTCATCATGTGAATGAAGTTATGTTCAATCTAATAGAATCTATGAGGATTAAGTTAATAACATTTATTATAAAGATAAAATCCCAATTGAATTATGTTAATCACCCCGAAGCTGCTACTCCAAATATTGACAACAGGGTAAACAGCTAGATGGAAATTCAATGAGCGCTACTATACAAAACTTTTTTGTCCGCCCGATTATTAAAATTTTGTATATATCTTCGTGTAAACGCAGCTCAACGTTGCTCATTATTGTCTTAAAATATCCAGTACAAACAAATCTATTTTCTCAGTATATCTCGAGCTAAATTGGAAAAAACTTCTCCAACTACCAGCTCAAATAATGCAATGTACATGAATATGTGAATATTTCCTATTTTAGTGATAATAGTGTGGGATATTACCTCTATGTTGGTTCTGAAGCATCTAAATTCAAAAATCTACTTTGTGAAAATAATTAAGGACTGAACATTTTGTGAAGTGAACAACTACAAGACTTAAACTATTTCGGACTATGTGTAACCTTATCTAAATTTGGGAGAGGATAGCACAAAGTGACCTATTTTTTCTCTCCTATTATTTCGATGATGTACTTATTGTATGAATCAATAAGAAGAATGAAGAATGACTCATTTTCACAATTTGGCAAATAGTAAGGCTCAATTTGAGTAAATGGAATATCACTATAGTGAGTTCCACGTTATAATGGCAGTGTTTGATTAGCAATGGTATTGCAACCTTGTCTATCATTCAACAAAGCAGATAGCTCCATCTCTTCTTTGCTTTGCTCTGTTGCCAGATCGTCTTTTAGCAATGTATAATTAATACTTATTTAACAAGTTATTCCATCTCAATTATTGAACTTCTTTATGAAATTATTGAGAAATATAATTCCTTGCTTAATAAAATAAAATTGTTTATTTCAATGAGAATGGACAGTTAATGTTACATGTATAAACCTGTATCAGATACCGTCTATAAGGCATTGACAACGACAGAGGATCGGCATGAATTCAAACTTCGAATTTATCTCGTGGAATCAATCTCCCAAAGAAACATTAAAATTATTATTCAATATTTCTTGATTAATTTCAATGTTCAAGAATCCATATTCCATTCATTTGATTACTTTTCCCCGATTATCAATCCAATCTGTTCATACTATCAACTCTAAACTGTCAGAATTCCTCACAAAAACATGAATGCTCACCATTACAGCAATGATGCTCGATATTTGAATTGAATTTCACAGCTATTTCCTCTTATAAAGTATCCTCTGAATAGTAATATTGTCCAAATTCTTGGATCTTCTCAACTGACTAGATACGTTTCAGTTTCATAATGCATGGAGCGTGACTTCTATTTTTGAAATCTTATTTGACAACAAGGATGGATTTGGAAATGGATGTTTGATACATGCAATAGTACTTAATAGTATATTTCGCACCTAGAGCAGAAAATGAGAATTTTCTGGTTCGAAATCGGTTTTCAAGTCCAAGGCCGTAGGCCGAGGACTAGAAAAGATTGACAGCCGGAAAAACATTTTTGACCATGGTGCGAACGCTATTTTTCGCCACACACAAAAATACAATATATATATGAGAATAGTTGTTTACTGAGCACTTCCGGAAGTAGAAGTGGAAGGTGATAGCTCTAGCAAATCTTAGGTAATCTGAATATCAGGAGATTGTCCAAGTATTTTTATTTTCTATTCTGATTTGTCTAAATAACCTAAAAGATGATGTTCAATTATGTGGGAGGTTGAGTTTATACTTTTTTATCATTTCAAATCACAATAAGATGAAATTATTATAGATGTTCTAATTATTGAATAATGAACACAAATAATGAAAAGTTTTTTGATCAGCTGTTTTTTGATCACCTCTCTCAGTTCCATGTTAGCGGCTGGAAAGGCTCTTTCTGGCCTAGACCGGAAAGAAACCTGTTCTGATGTCAGACGAGATTCGTCTACAAACAATGTCTTTCAGATCTATGTAGGGACTGGAAAACAGCTGCTTTCTGTGCAGTGTGGCGAAAAACACTTTCTTGAATCATTATATTATTGTTTAATGTGCCAGAGTTAAGCTGTGTTTACACCAAGTTATTGACAAAATGTTAATAGCTTAATCCTTATGATTCTATTTGATTAAAAGGAACTTGACAAACACATATGTTCATCATGTGTATGATAAGTTATGTTCAATCTAATAGAATCTATAAGGATTAAGCTATTAACCTTTTGTTATCAACTTTGGTGTGAACGCAGCTTTACTGAATTTTGCATCAATTACTTCAACTTCACCGCAATGATACACAATACCTATTGCGTATCATCTCATCAACGTTAGTTGCTTGCTTCGTATTGGCTGGCGCTAGCCAATAGGACGATAGGCTGTTGAGAGCAGTCGACCATGAAAAGGATCCCTCTATTTGACTCCACCTTCATTTTGAATAAATTTGCTGCAACCTGGTTCACATCAAAATAAGCTAGGTTGTGCAGCTATTTTCCTGCAACAGCTAATATAATTCATTTGATCATTGAGAATTACACAACTCACAGAAAAGCACCACAGGCTTATAAGCCCAAAAACGGTTCCAATTATAATAATTTATATAACAGTTAAAATGTAGTCCTAATGACTGATAACATAATTCGTGTTATGACCAATGAATGGTCACATTCTCCACCAATTTGCATTCAACAAATATGAGTCAAACATAACGAAGAGTCATTCAAGTCATAACAAACATAAAAGACATTCAACAAAGATTAAAGGACTCTTCAAAAACTTCAATTCATCAAATTCTTGTCTATATGCAAAGTAACGAAATTACAATAAATGACCGCTAGTCGCTTACCATGTCTATTTTCCTCGCTTCAAAAGCAGCCAATATGTTACATTGGGAAATTACTTACACTCGTTTGCAGAGAAAAAGTTTATTGAAATTAAACTAAGATAAAATGAAATTTAACTTGTTTAAAATTGTTGGTGGTGTGTCAAATGTCAAAATGAACGACAGTATAACGAACTAGACTTTATAATGGATTTAATACACTTAAGAACTGAATTTCCTTTAGACTGGCACTGTGAAAGTCTATATATTAAGTTCTGTTTGATATAATGTGTTTCATTTGCAGTTCAAGTCACCAGCTCTTTCAATATAGTTTAAACTTCCACTGTGCGAACTTATAAGTGTGAACAATATTTGTGATGATAAATTAAAATACTCTTGTTATACCCTCATATATTCATACCCTCAACTGAACAATTCATTTATTTTATTGTGATAAGTGTTCGATTTATTAACTTTTGGTTTTAGTAACTTTTTTTAACGTTAGGTTGTTAAATTTGCCAATAAGGAATTGAATTGAATCTGGTTTCGTAGTACCTATAGACTAATGACCATTCCCCAGGAAAACATTTTTTTTCGATCATTACTTTCTGAGATATGAGCGCCTAAAATTTAAATTTTTGTGCCACAACATTTGAAGTTCGGTGAAAGATGAAGCCATGAGATTTCAAGGATAGATTCTTCATGGTATTGTTGGTCCTATAAAACAATAATATCCTGAAAAAATCATTTTCTGAGAAAGCTATTCAATTATCAAAAATTACCAGAAATAACTTTTAGTTAAGTTATTTTTGGTAAATGAACAACTTTCAGAAATTGAAATTCTCATAAAATTTTTGTTTTATTAGATCAACAATACCATGAAGAATCTATCCTTAAAATCTCATGGTTTTATCTTTCACCGAACCTGAAATGTTCTGGCACAAAAATGTAAACTTTAGGCGGTCATATCTCAAAAAGTAATTATCGAAAAAAATATTTCCTGGGAAAACTTTTCAATTTTTATGGCTTGATAGTAAATATCACCAGTAGAAAGTTTAATTTTAGCCTTTGCACAGCCTTAGGTGTTCCTGTGACAAACATTGATTTGTATCTGTTCCTGTTTCAGGGCAAATGTTCCTAAGAAACAACGGTTCCGAGTTTAGACCTTATGTTTCTGATGAACCCCAACCGTTCCTGTTTCAGGGCAAATGTTCCTAAGCAATAACGGTTACGGGTTTAGACCTTATGTTTCTGATGAACCCCGACCGTTCTTGTTTCAGGGCAAATGTTCCTGATGAACCGGTTCTTCGACGGGGCGTTCCTGACGTTCGGAATCGACGTGGTGACGTTCATGGAGTCAGACCAGGAGGAACGCATCGACCCCATGATCTTCATCTTCCCGCGCATGACCAAGTGCACTTTCTACAATATGGCGTCTCCGGAGAAGTGGAGCGTCACGACGCCGTCTGCATCCTCCCGCTCAACGTCGTCAACGGAAGATTTACATCTTCCTATGGTTCTGGTTCCTCATACTTGGCGTCCTCACGCTCGGCGTCGTCTTGTATAGGTACAAATACGTCAACAAATATAATTACAGGTCTCTAAAGTGTTTCTTGAGGTCATGTAGAGGTATAAATACGACTAAATACATACTGTATAATACTAATACAGCCTGAATTGTATCTATTGTCTATGAATAAATGAAATGAATATAAATAAATACAGAGATCGAGGTCTCTAGAGTATTTTTAAAGGTCTTTCATTATGTATGAATAACAACTGAATACTAGAATTATGTCTGTAAAGATGCTTACAGACTTATGCGCTACAAACATGTGCGTTCCACTTTTCATGTGATGCTAACTTATCGTATATTTGTTATGTGTTAGTTTGTTTATCGATAACTTTCGATTGATTCCATCAATCAACTTCAATTTCTTCATAAATATTAAATAATATAAATAATATTAAATATAATATATATTTACTTCATAAATATATAAATAATGAAGAGAAGGAATATTCCTCTCATTTTTATATGAGTCAAACTGTATTATTAGTGTCATCTCTTCAATTATTCCAAGAGTCTTCCAGGAGAGATCAGATATAACTTGAAGGACATTTTTTGAAAATATAATGATGAAAGTAATAATTTCAATCCTGTTTCATGAAGGTGAGTGAAAATTCAACAGGCTTCTGCACAACCAGGTCTTAGTTGATTCGTGAAATTAATTATTCTTAGTATTATTAAACTTCTATTTTGAAAATATCTGATTTGACAAAATGGATAGATAAGCTACTACATGCAATAATACTAAAGAATAGTTTCCAATACAGATGGAAATACATTGGAAGTTGCAATTGTTCAAATGCTAATTAATGAATAATTATTATCAAACGAAAACCCCATTAAATTCTGTAAATCACTCATCGAATTTCCAACTAGCTGTTTACCCTGTTGTCAATATTTGCAGTAGCAGAATCTTCGGGGTGATTTACAACATTTATTGGGATTTTCGTTTGATTATAGTTATTCATTAAGTTTTCTAATAATTATCATTGTTCATGGTATTTAAGGTATATTAAATGTACCTGAGTTACTGGATTTTGCATCAAAATACTTCAAGTTCACCGCAATGATACACGATACCTATTGCGTATCATTTCATCAACGTCAGTTGCTTGCTTCGTATTGGCTGGCCCTAGCCAATAGGAGCGATAGGCTGTCGAGAGCCGTTGACCAATGGAAAGCATGGGCTCTAAATTGACTCCGCCTTCATTCTGAATGGAGTTGCTGCAACCTAGTTCACATCAAAATGAGCTGGGTTGTGCTGCTATATTTTTATAGTTGATCAATCAAAAATTAACAGTTTCAATGATTCGTGAAATTAATGATTCGTGAAACTAAGCCCTTTGAAATGACTTGGAAGTATATATCAATGACAGGCCTGTTTGAGTTTAGAACTCAGCTCTTGATGGGTTATGAGTGGAGGAGAACTGATTTTGATGAATACAGTCTCTCCCTTCAATGAGATTTGTCATTCATCATCTAATCATTCTAATCACATGCCTTCATCATTTTATATATAGTATAATCCCCTTCAATAAAATGTCTTAATTGCAAAATAGTGTTTGAAAAGTACACACTGAGCTTTATTTTCCCCTTCCATATTATCATATCTATTGATACCATTGTGATAATTTCATTAGTAAATGAGTTAATGACTGATTGAAAAATGATGATACCGCTTCACAAAAATCTCACCAATTCCTCACTAACTATTCCTCCTCAATTCTCCCAGGATAGTAATAATCCTGTCGCCGCGCATGCGCGTCTACCTGCTTCGCATCCGGTTCCGACTGATCCGTCGGGACGCAATCGACGCGATAGTGCGTCGCAGCAAGATGGGCGACTGGTTCCTGTTCTACATGCTGGGCGAGAACATAGACGCCATCATCTTCCGTGACGTCATGCACGAACTGGCAGCGCGGCTCGGCCACCACAAGACCGACATGCAGGACGCGTAACATTCACTTGCGCCTTCCCGCCACGCAGCGAGGTGAGACCTCTATATATCTTATAGCTCTATGGGTTGGTGGTGAGCACTCTATGTGTTATAGCTCTATGGGTTGATTGTGGAAAGCAGGATGCAGGACTTGAGCCTTCCCGCCACGCAGCGAGGTGAGACCTCTATCTATCTTATAGCTCTATGGGTTGGTGGTGGGCAGTCTATGTGTTTAGTAGCTCTATGGGTTGATAGTGGAAATGTAGGATGCGTCATTCGCGCCTTCCCGCCACGCAGGGAGGTGAGATCTCAATTTATCTTGTAGCTCTATAGCCTGGTTTCCACTAGTAGAGTTAGTGGTCGATTAACTGGAATACTAACTCTACCGAGCTAACTCTACTCCAGTTACTTGGTAGAGTAACTGTTTTTACTACAATTGAGAATAGTAGGTAAAGTGTGTTGTCTAGTGAACAGAACTAGCCTTAAAATGTCAATAGCCTACTTTTTAATAATTGACACTTCAACACTTATTAACACTTCTTAATAAATTAATAATTTCCAATAAATTGATACCTTTCAAAAACAGCAATACTTCTAAAACTTGACAGCCTACAGCGCGACTCTACGCCATTAGCACGAGACTGTTTTCATCAGCATAGTAGTGGTAGAGTAGAGTGAGAAGTGGTGGTGGGTGAAGGCAAGTAGTAGATTACTATCTACTATCTATCTACAAAACTTGCATGGGATTCGCACGTCGAAAATTAATAATAGATTAAGCAAAGGCTTATTTGTATTAAGAAATATGGTGAAATTAGTACCTTTATCCGTTTCAAGAATGGTTCATTTTGCCTTATTTGTTTCCCATATGGTATTGAATTGTGGGGTGGGTGTCCAAATATTCACTTCCAAAGGGTATTCAAGCTTCAAAAAGAGCAATCCGCTACCTGGCTGGTCTTGGGTCAATCATTCGTCTAGGGAGGCTTATGTGGACTTGAATATACTCACGCTACCATCAATTTATATCTTCAAACTGTTAATTTTCACTCACAAGCATTTATCTCATCTGAATACAATTGCTGATATCCACACTTATAACACCAGAGGGAGGAATAACCTGTCTTTGAGACACAACCGACTGCAGCTGTACGAGAAAATGCCCTCTTATATGGAGCTAAGTTGTTTAACGACTTATCTACCGAGCTGAAGTCCTTGTCTGATATAAAAATTTTCAAGAGTTAGTACTTGCTCAGGGAGCTCTACCACTAACTCTACTAATGAAAACCAGGTTTATGGGTTGTTGGTAAGCACTCTATGTATCTGCTAGCTCTATGGGTTGGAGATGAGCACTCTATGTATCTACTAGCTCTATGGGTTGGAGGTGATCACTCTATGTAGCTTCTAGCTCTATGGGTTGATAATAGAACGCCACACAGCGAGGTGAGACCTTTATCTATCTATGATGAGAATCTAGTATCACCCATTAAGTAATGTTAATTACGGACTGTTTTCCTTCCTTCTCTATCAATCCTCATTTCTTTCTTCTCTTGATTCAATTCACAATTTTCCATTTTTCATTTCTTAGGCCTGGCCCCTGTTTCATGGAACTTATAAGTTACATATTACAGGAGAATAACCATTCCAATTAGCCGATATAGCCGATAAAATCAGCTGTTCCTGTATTACAGGACTTCCAAGTTTTTATGAAACAAATCAAATCAAATCAAATCATTTATTCTTCAAAAAACAAATTTAAAGTATAAAATACAACACTTTCACAAAACTTGTCTAACCTAATCCTTATATGACAATTTACAAGACACATTGAGAAGAAAAAATCCCTGCAAAGGTTTAACCTGAGCGCAGGAATGAGTCGCTATAAATAACATAATAACAATATCGAGGGAAACAGGATGTTGAAAAACTACTCTATAAAATGAAAGAAACAGGGGCCTGGTTACACAGAATACAGATAAATTTCAACCGTGATTAATTCTACAAGAACCAATCACGGTTAAAATTTAACCGGTTTCTGTGCAACCAGCACTCAATCACCACTTTTTCCATTTCCCTCCTCAGTTGTTCCTCTCTCCTTCGTCCTCTCATCATCCAATCTCTTCTTCCTTCTTCATCATGATTTTGTACCTCTAGCTCCGTTCTATGCTGCTACTCATATCACAAACATATCTATAGCGAGGTTCACGTTATAATGGTAGTAAAAGTAAATTCGTATGGCTTTTGTTGGTGGGGAGTCCCTTGCGGGAAGGGACTGAATATATAATTTGAGCCGTCAATGGGCCTTACGACTGTCATACTTCAGCCGGGACCGACAGCCGTGCCCATCCGATAACACGGGAGTGATCTGGTTAAAAAACTTTTGGTAGTGAAGAAAGATAGGAGAGCAACGTTGCCGATCCTCTGTCTTGTCAATGCTTTCTATAGACGGTAGCTGATACAGGTTTATTGATGTAATATTAACTGTTAATTCTCGTTTGAAATAATCAATTATATTTTATTTAGCAAAAAAATTTCTTTTTCAATAATTTCAAGATGAATTCACATAAATCTAAGATGAAATATTTTGGCAATTGATTATTAATTCTACATTGTTAAACGACGATCTGGCAACATAGCGAAGTGAGGAAGAGATAGCGCTATCCACTTTGTTCAATGATTGACAAGGATATCAATACCATTGCTAATCAAACACTGCCATTCATACTTTCCATTTATTGTATGAAATACTTTAATCATAATACAATTATGACATTGGGGAAAAACTAGGCTGAGCTCGTACTATTTCTCTCCAAAAATTTTCATAAAATGTTTATGTTGTCCGAAAGATAAGTTTATGTAATCTCACACTGCTTCGTCACTTGATTTTCGGTCCAGGATGATGATTTGAAATTTTGAATTTTGAAGGTTGATTTTATACTCTAAATGATTCACAGAATGTATCACAATAAATTAAAAACTTAAGAAATATTGCACTAATTAAAAAATTTGAATACAAAATCAAAAACCTACTCACTATTTGTTATTTACAGCTGTCTCAGCTGCCATTATAACGTGGACCTCACTATAGCATTCTCCATCTATACCACCCTTCAAAACCCTTCAAATTTCGTACCCTTTCCACCTAAAACACATTCTAGACCATCTCACTATCCTTCTCCATCTATACACCATCCTCCAAACCCCTTCTCACTTTGTAGTCTACTCTCCTACCCAATCCACCTAAAACCCTTCATAGACTAAGGGGACCCCAAGCGGACAAGATGTTGTGAAAACTTGGTTATTCGGCACCTATGTATCTAAATGTTAATCAGTAACAAGAGGTAGGGTATGTAGACACCTCAGTACAACTCGACTCTCCGTCATGTCAGACCATGACACGTCTCCATAGCCTAGCTCGTGTTTTAGTATCGACAATATTCATACTCACACACTTACTCCACATACTCACACTCACACATTCTCACATACATATCCACACAGACTCACATTCGTATCGTACGCACGCACGTGATTGTACAGACACGAGCATTTTCGTCAATATGCGAAGTCAGTTCTCGATTCTCAGTGGGTAGACTCTTGAACTGTTCTGAATATTTCTGTAAGAAGGACTTTGGTAACTATGTTTTTTCAGTAAAAATGCATGCGGGCAAAACATGATTATTTTTTCTCATTTTTTACTTTCCTTGCCTACCATAGGTAAGGAAAGTATTGCTTTCCGAAAAAAATTAAGGTACCCCAATTTCTAAATTTCTATACGTTTCAAGGTCCCCTGAGTCCGAAAAAGTGGTTTTTGGGTATTGGTCTGTATGTGTGTGTGTGTGTGTGTATGTGTGTGTGTGTGTGTGTGTGGTGTGTGTGTGTGTGTGTGTGTGTGTTGTGTGTGTATGTGTGTGTGTGTGTGTGTGTATGAGTTTATGTGCTTCTGTGTACACGATATATCATCTCCCAATTAACGGAATGACTTGAAATTTGGAACTTAAGGTCCTCACGATATAAGTATTCGACACGAACAATTTCGATCTGATGCAATTCAAAATGGCGGCGAAAATGTCAAAAACAGTGTTTTTTGCAATTTTCTCGGAAACGGCTCCATTGATTTTGATCAAATTCATACCTAAAATAGTCATCGATAAGCTCTATCAACTGCCACAAGTCCCATATCTGTAAAAATTCAGGAGCTTCGCCCCATCAATGCAGATAGATTCCAATTATCAGGCTTCAGATACAATTGAAACGAAAAAATCGAGTAGATTGAGCATGAAAATCTCTACAATTAATGTTCAGTAACATTTTCACCTAAAATTGAAAATAAGCTTTAAATTCGAGAAAATGTGATTATTCAATTGCAAATTATTGTTGATTCTATTAAATCATTCACTATGAAGAGATAGCAGACCTCATGTGTGTCTCCAGCGTTATTGCCCTGTCACCAGCTGGCTCAAATCTTTGAATAGTAGACTTAAGATGCGCGGGAACACTAGCGTCAGGTGATCATTTTCATAACGGCAAGGAAACTTGTGTGAGTGCGCCACACCAGATTTTTGTCGAATGTATTGCTCAATCCATGTGATGTGGAAAGCGATAAGGGACTTGTTATCGGGAGAGTAAAATGTTCAGAGCAGACAATAATAGAGATTAGGGTCAAAAATATCGATTTTGAGTTTTCAATCGATTATCATGCAGTAACATTTCCTTTGTTGGTCAGAAGTGATTGAAAAGTCGACTTTTTTGTCGATTATATGAACAGTCGATTATATATGAACACATAATTATAATGTTGCAGAAAAGGGACCGGTTGTCCTTATGGAGTTATAACATTGCCCGGTTTTTATGTTTGAATAGACATAACCATAGAGAAACAATAGCGTGAGATATCCCATGGTATAGGGCGTTTATGTCGCAACTTTTACTTTTATCCCAACCCGATAGTTCACGTAGTAATTTCCTATGCAGCTGTGTGACGCTGGTAGTCTTTCAAAAATTGTGCTCATACACTCTCACCCCAACAAAACAGTAAAAATTGACAATAATCGACAGAATCGGCTAGGGATGACAGTAAAGTTGCGACATAAACGCCCTATGCCATGGGATATCTACTCACGCTATTGTTTCTCTATGGCATGACTCAGTCATTTTTCAAGATATCAATCTGATTTTTTAAAAATTGTTCTTTATAGTCTTTTCTATTGAGGAAAAATGATACCTCAAGTTTGATTTTCTGAGATAACTGGTCCCTATTTGCTTTCCACGTCACCCTTATCCTTTCTCTAGTGTTATTGTCAATATCAATTTACAGTGGTTGAATTCTTGAACTGTAGTAGATATTTCTGTCAGAAAGACTTTGGGAACAATGTTTTCACAATGAAATATAGTCCAGTCAATATAGACATAAAAACAGAGACACATAGCTTTGAATATAGAAATTGGCCATTTCTTGTGTATTGGAATATGGGCTTAAAAACACTCAACGATAAATTTTTCATTTTCGACCGAATTTGACTTATGATGCATGATTCTGGACCGCCTTGAAAAGCCGAGAAGAATGGAGTGTAGTACGATGAAATCTGAGCATTGTGTCAAAAGTTATAAGTGTTTGAAATTTTGATCCTTGAGGTGTCCTTAAGCGCGCCTCTCCACTAGAAAATACTGAAATGAAGTGCATTTCATAGAACATGATCTCATGAACTCATGTCATTGTGCGAAATATCAATGTGAAGACAATGTAGTTGGTGATGATGGTTGAAGCTGAAAATTAGGTGTTTTTCACAATACAAGGAGCATTGTTGTCAGGTGTACCTGGAATCTATTTGAGATAGAGCGCTCTCCCTGATCTCAGATTGTGGAGCACAAAAATACGCCCAGAGGGAATTTGAAATATACATCTAAATTTTAACAATCGTAAGATATTGTTGATAAAAACTAAAATTTATCAAAATTGATTTTTCCTTCAAATTTCACTCATTTTTGAAGAATCATAACTTAGTACTTATTGAATATAGAGAGATCGGAATGATCTCATTTTATTCAAAATTCTATGATCTAAAAAAAAGCAGGAGCAAATTTTCTGTTCGATTACGGATTTGGCAGAAATAGCTGGAAACTGGAAAATGAGCCGAAAATACGAGGTTTTTGGGCCACTCTGTATCTAGCACAAAGAAATTTTGCATGAAGAAATTGGTTCTGAACTTCTTTCATGTACCCAAAAAAATCAGAATATATAAAAAATATAGAAATATAAATATATTAATATAAAAAATATGAAAATATTTACAGATATAAAAAATAAAAAAATCAGAACTATAATATAAATTGCATGCACCAATGTATATAGTGACTGGACTAATAATATACATCCCAATCATGAATGCATTTTCTATTTTCCTGTGAAATGTATTGCTCTATCTTCAACCTCTATAAGGAGGAATCATCGGCACTCTTGAACTGTTGTGATTATTTCTGAAGGAAGGACCATGGATAGAATGACCACGTGGTGTTTTCTCTCCTCAAATTGAGAGAAAGTGATAGGCTGATGATAAAACATATTCATTCAAACCGTCAGCTCTCAATGGATCAACTCTATCTAGACTTATGGAGTGTTGTCAATTTACTGGTATGTGTGATAAGGCTTACGGACTACAATAATTCATCTGAACCAGTCTTCCATTCACAATGAATAAATTGTAGAATTTGGGAATATTCTTCCTGGAATCAACAACAACTATTTACGCTATTGAAGATCACGGATCTTATCGCAAATCTTATCCATTTACGAGATCACGAGTACTTATTACAAGTCTTATCTATTCAAAATTCAAATCAAATCAATTTATTTTCATCATTGTATGAATAAATTAATCTATGGATGAAGCTATAATGCCACCAATCATCTATCAAAATTATTCTTTTAGATAAACTTGATACGAATGTGGGGGATGATTTAGTAGATTAGGTAGGAGGCATGATAGGAGGGGAAGAATTAAGAGAAAGACGGGGATTGAAGGAGAAGGAAGAGAAGAATCCCCAATTCTCATATTTGGAGGGGTGAAGGATTTAGAAATGCATCATTTAATAGAGAACTATCGATTGAGAAGGAGACATGTTCGGAGAGAGAAAGTGAAAGATAGACAAGTACTAAAGGAGAAGGAAGAGAAAAGGAGAGTAAAGCTCTTGTATTCAGAGAAGTGGAGGATTTTGAAAAACATAATTTGATAGAGTACTATCAATTGAGAAGGAGACATGTTAGTAGAGAAAAAAGTGAAAAGATGGACAAGTACTAAAGGAGAAGGGAGAGAGAAGGATAGTGAAAGTTCTCGTATTCAGAGGAGTAGAGGATTTGGGAATACATTAATTTGATAGAGAACTATCAATTGAGGAGGAGACATGTTAGGAGAGAGAAGAGTTGAAAGATAGACAAGTACTAAAGGAGAAGGGAGAGAGAAGAATAGTAAAAGTTCTTGTATTCAGAGAAGTAGAGGATTTAAAAATATATCAATTTAATAGAGAACTATCGATTGAGAAGGAGACATGTTAGGAGAGAGAAAAGTGAAAGATAGACAAGTACTAAAGGAGAAGGAAGAGAAAAGGAGAGTGGAAGCTCTCGTATTCAGAGAAGTGGAGGATTTAGAAATATATCAATTTATAGAGAACTATCGATTGAGAGGAGACATGTTAGGAGAGAGAAAAGTGGAAGATAGACAGTACTAAAGAGAAGGAAGAGAAAAGGAGAGTGGAAGCTCTCGTATCAGAGAGAAGTAGAGATTTAGAAAAACATAATTCGATAGAGAACTATCAATTGAGAAGGAGCCATTTAGTAGAGAAAAAAGTGAAAAGATAGACAAGTACCAAAGGAAAATGGAGAGAAAAGGATAGTAGAAGTTCTCGTATTCAGAGGAGTAGAGGATTTGGGAATACTTAATTTGATAGAGAACTATCAATAAGAAGGAGACATGTTAAAAGAGAGGAAAGTGAAAAGATAGACAAGTACTAAAGGAAAAGGAAGAGGAAAGGAGAGTGAAATTCTCGTATTCAGAGAAGTAGATAATCTAGAAATACATTAATTTGATAGAGAACTATCAATTGAGAAGGAGACATGTTAGGAGAGAGAAAAGT
>NW_024091759.1:0-18834 GCF_014356525.2 Nilaparvata lugens
GATCGCGTTTCAGTTTTATAACCGAACAGCTTACAGCTCTGTAAGATTTTGAACAAGACAAGAAAACTAAAATAGTAGGCTAGCTACTTAACCTCAATTCACTGATGGTTTGTAAACAAATAACAATTTCTGTAAAATTCAGCCTTCCTGATATTAATAGTAATTAATCAGCCTTCTGATTATAAACGACTAGCAAGAACCTGTTTCGCAAGGATCTATTTTAAAATTGACAAAATGAAAACTTGACGTAATGAAATTTTGAAGAATTGAGAATAGGCTATAACCATCCTTGTTATTAAGAATCTATAAGCAAAATTTCAAGTTAATTAGTCAGTAGTTCAGACGTGATGATGCGTCAAACATAATTTTCCTATCCCGTACGTGCATAAGCCAGCTCTTTACTTTATATAATTATTATAGATATAGTTAACGACTGCAAGAGATAGGACTTTTAACAGAATAGTGGTGAAACTATGATAGCGCCAGAAGTGTCTCAAACACAATAGTAGGTACTCATGAACTTTTTGAAAGTGATTTGAAAAAATGTTAAAACAACAGAACTGAATCCTTATCATTCTACCTTCATTTAGAGAGGCTTTTGTTTGAGCCGAATGGAAATCTATTTATAAAAAATGAATGTCTGGTTGTGTGCTTGTTTTATGTTTGTTTGTTCCCTGTAGACTTGAAAACTTCTTGACATAACGGCATTAAACTTTGGAATATGTTGTGTGATATTGGGGGATGGTTCTGAACAGAAATTTTATAGGGGGGCTAATAATAATTATTTATTAATTCATTTTTACAGACATTGATTACAATTCGCGTGCAGTTCGCTCCACAATATTTTGCTATCCATCATAAGTGGAAAACATGCGAACATGAATTCAGAAGTATCGGCATTTTTTTATTTGAAGAAATAATATCAAAAAGGTGCAAATATAGGACCTTACTTTTTTGTTCAGTTTGCCAAATACACCCCTCATTTTAATATTAAAATTTTAGACTGACTGTACAGTGAGTCAATCAGTCTATCAAGGCTGAATAATTTTGAAATTTTAATTAAATAAAAATGGTAGAGAATATTATCATGTAGATATCAACACCTTTATTTTAAGACATATTAACTGCATGCGTTTTCATGTTGCCGATACAGCATTGCTAAAACTGTAGACGTTTATTAGCAGTCTCATAAAACTGTTCTAGATGAGAAATTAATATACCTAGGCTTATACATTGCATCAGGAAAACGAAGTTCAAAACTATGGTTTTCCTGAACATATGTTTTTGAGATAATTTCTTTGATGCAGCTGTTTCACATTCACCATTATAAATTATACAGAGTTGTGAAATAAAAATATTTATTGATTACCAAAACAATACTATATTATATTAATGATAATAATTAATTATTAAACAATACTTTTATTATATCAATAGTAAATATTATTAAACATATCCATCAATTATCAGAACAATATTATTGAGGTTGAGTGGAATCAGGTAGAAAGCAATAATAGAACAGATGTTCTTTTTTGAATTTCTATCATATTATTTGTTTTTCCAATGATAAACATATGTTAGAATATCACATGTCAATAAATAAATTATCTCATTTCCATATGGCACTCACCTTACCATGTTCATAACCTTACTAATAGGATCCTTTTTCATCCTTTGAAACCCTTAGAGGCAAAATATCTCAAAATCCGTTCTTAGTGCGCGTCTAGTATGTTTGAAGAATATTTGTGCAAGTTTCAAGTCTGTAGGACAATTAGTTTGAGCTGTAGTGTGATTTTACATCAAATTTTCGAAAAATGCCCTCTCTGGACCCCCCTGTGCTCCTGTTGAAATTTTTCTGCATAGATCTAATTTTTTTTGTAGCTGAACAAAAAAGTTCCTCATGACTTGCTGTGCAATGAGCGGTTAAAAAGTACAAATTTTTGGGGGGGCCCCAGCTCCCTCAGGGGGCAAATTTCTGAAAAATCCTTCCTTAGTGGATGTTTTCAGGCTACCATAAACAATCGTGCAAAGTTTCAAGTTTTTAGACTCAGTAGGTTTGGGCTGTGGTGTGGTTCATTCTGTCTGGGCTTACCCTTTATAAGTATAGAGATAACATTCTATTACCAACTTAACGCTAAACTAGTAACTTAAACTGGATTAGTAAATGCACTGAGAAAACCGATTCAAGTTTCAACTTTCAGATTAACTTAAATTCGATTAACTTGATAGAGTTCAGCAATCTATACTGTGCAAACGGCCCTTAATGTTTAAATGTTTATATGTTGCGCATTTACGGCGAAATGCGGTAATAGATTCTCATGAAATTTGCAGGTATGTTCCTTTTTTAATTGCGCGTCGAGGGCAAAAACCACAAGGTTTTTGGAAATTTTGCATTTCAAGGACAATATGAGAGGAAAAAGGAGCCTCCTTCATACGCCAATATTATAGTTAAAATCAGACTATAGAGCTATTCATCATCAATCAGCTGACAATGATTACACAGATGTGTGGAGAAGCCAGTCTATTGCTGTATTTCCATAAGGTCTATAGTTTCAATCAGGTACTTGTGGATGAGAATACTGCGTAAGGTCTACTGTTGACAGAACTACTAGTTATAGTCAACAGTTGATCCGCCATCACATTTGTAACAATAATATTGATGCAAAACATCATAGACACTAAACCTCAGTTTACGATGCTCTACGTAAACAAATCAATACTATTGGAATGGTGATTTGTCCGTTCGTATTTCATCTATCACACATTATTGCCCAAGTAATATTTCATTGCTGATTGAACAACATCGGTTGAGTTCAGAGACAAAGTTTAGTGGGAATAATATTATGATATTCAAATCCACGCCATAATAGAATCAATCATCAAATAGAATAGAATCATAACAGGATCGTGGAGTATTTATGTGAATTATTGATTTGTTCCATGAACGAGTGAATATATGAATCATAGATGTAGTTTCGATTGAGGTTTCAACTAGTGACCATCAGAATGATGTCAACTTGATTTGAAAAGGATTTGTAATGAAAAGAGTTACTAGCTTTCATTCAAGCCATAAAAAAGTAGGTTCTGTTGTATTTATCACCATTATTGCCTTACTATTTTTTTTTAAATCAATATTATCACATCAGTGTCATTTGTAACGAAGATAAATAATGATTCTTCAATGTTGTTTTCCATCACGAACTGCTTATTATTAAATCACTTTATTTTTGCTATTAAAAAGAACGCCTAGCAGTCAGACCTACCGGAAGATGCCGTTGTCACAGTGAGTGATTAATTCATTTATTGTAAAAATCTGACTGCTAGTCGTCCTTTTAAATAGCAAAAAGTAATAAATAATGAATGAAATAAAGAAGCTGATGAGCTTCGAACCTATACGATTCCATGATGAGTAATACTAATATTTCAAGAGATCATTATCTTTACAGTTGTGTTGTGAGTGATGTAACATCACTTTTGTGGTACTGATAATGAAAACACAAATTTGAAATTGTCAACCACTATAATAAAAAGTGGTTGACAATTTCAAATTAGTGTTTTCAAGATCATATCTGTTGAAATTATCATTGTACCAACAGCGGAAAAATTATTGAGTTTCAGCATAGACTAAGTAAACTTGGTTTTAGGTATAAACGTGTGATTAATGGGGTTGAAACTGCAGTTTTTTTCAAAGTACATAGTTTTCTACTTAGGGGAGTGATATTATTTGATCATTGAGGTCCGTATAGCATCATCAAAGAAGATTTTGCTTTGTGGAATCCCAAATTTTGGACGGACGGATTCAAAAATCCAAAGGTTCAAAAAACCTCACACGTCAACCGTAGCTTATTGTGTTTATTCCTAAGTTTCAATACGCAGTGGTTATTGAGGGTCAAGACCCTATATACTATAACAGGTCTTATTATACAAAGACAAAAAATTCACAGCCTATACGGCTGATTGTCACGGAGAACGAACCTCAAAATAAGTTAAACAACACATTGGAGACTCCAAATCACGAAAATTCTACCACCCTGGCCCCTCAGAGACCCCCAAATTTTTTCGACATTTGAAATCAGCCTCGCACAGAAAATTCGATGGAAGCTTTTTTGTTCAGTATCGGAGATAAGCCTATAGCCATAGCTAAATTTGAACCAAATTTAAATGGCGAGCCGAGAAATAGAGTTTTCATCGAGAATTTGAAGTTTTCCCAAATACGAAAAATTCTCAGCCAACACTATTTAATAAAATATCACAACGACTAGTTTCGACCATAACATAGTTCATTTTCAAGTTGATTTGACATTTCAACTTGAAAATGCCCTAAGTTATGGTCGAAACTAGTCGTTGTAATATTTTAAATCATGAAGGGTACTACAAGTTTCTATATTGTTTTTATTAATGAATATTGTATTTTTTTCAATTGGATGACATATCATTTATTTGCAACTACCACAACTTTCCTTTGCAATTTGCAACTGATTCACACAATCAATGAAAATCACACAATGATTAATTAGAAAATATAAGTGGAGTACCTACTGAAATTCCACTTCAGTTCTAAATGAATAATGCCAAACATCAATCGAAAATCTTCCATTAAAAGAACATGATGGTGTACTAGTTTGCTAGTTATGTTTGTTTGTTTGTTTGTTTTTAAAGCTTCCAGAGACTCTAATCAGAGTATAGGAATTGTCAAAAATTTATAATACATACAGTATTACAAAAAAGAAGAAAAACAATCACACGAAGGAACCCTCTCTACACACAAACTCTTCTGTGGTAAGAATACTCCAAGCATCAAAAAACTTTTTAATCCCTTCTCAAAAACATTGAAATCTTCACAATTTTTCAAGTGAGTAGGAAGCTTTCTAATAAATTTAATGCCCATATATTAGGTTTTTTCTCAAAAAGAGCTGCTCTGTGATACAGTGAAGCATAGTCTCCTCTATTTCTAGTATTGTATCCATGCGAATCAGCATTTCTAGTCATTGTCCGTCTTCTAACATGCATAATCACCTCATAGGTGATCAATCATAAATACTCCAATTACAAAAAAACATGAATTGTGTACTCAGATGCTAGTTAGTAACGCTTTGTACAAAGGATAAAGTTATTAAATCTAGACTAGGGGTGATCGTTGAAGTTCATCAATCTTAATAAACTGCGACAATGTTCACAGTGATTGTGATTGAGGGGTACTTTGCCGTATGTTTTTGCTCGGGTTAGTGGTTAGCCAAGGTGGATCGAGGAGGGTCGACAATGGAATATCCACTCGAGTGAGGGTATAATCTTCCCCAAAATACTCAGAGAGCATCAAGTGACGCTCATACTTCTGGGTAACGATATGGCTGCACTGATGATAGCAGCAGATGCACGCTTGAAATTGGAAAACGGAAGCTGTGGCCCCTTCCTGTTTGCACCCCAGTGCTGAGCAGACTCCAGCCCTCGCGGTTTCTTCCTCAGACTCGGCAAGTCGACAGTCGACCGTGAACACGTCGTGAACATCCACGTTATTAAATTACTTTTGATATTGTCAATGGGATGTGCTGTTTGAGATCATGTCACTGTCTTATTGACCGCAGACTCAGCAAAATGGCGAGACGAATTTGATTACATGTGCACCGTATGCAAATTCAGTTCAATTGGGACATTTTATCTAGTTCAATTGGATTTTTTTAACGTTATCTGATTACTTTTGGAATACTTATTGTCAATGACATGTGTTGTTTGTATTCATCCCACTGTCTTTTTGACTACAGACATAGAGAAACAATAGCATAAAAAATCTGGTGTGGCGCACTCACACAACTTTCCTTGCCGTTATGAAAATTGATCACCTGACGCTAGTGTTCTTGCGCATCTCAAGTCTACTATTCAAAGATTTGAGCAGCTGGTGACAGGGCAATAACGCTGGAGACACACATGAGGTCTGCTATCTCTTCATAGTGAACGATTTAATAGAATCAACAATAATTTGCAATTGAATAATCACATTTTCTCGAATTTAAAGCTCATTTTCAATTTTAGGTGAAAATGTTATGAACATTAATTGTAGAGATTTTCATGCTCAATCTACTCCACTTGATTTTTTTTGTTTCAATTGTATCTGAAGCCTGATAATTGGGAATCTATCTGCATTGATGGGGCGGAGCTCCTGAAATTTTTACAGATATGAGAACATGTGGCGCAGTGATAGAGCTCATCGATGACTATTTTAGGTATAGCGTTAATCAAGATCGTTGGGCCGTTTCCGAGAAAATCACGAAAAACCCTGTTTTTGACAACATTTTCGCCATTTTAGCCGCCATCTTGAATTGCATTTGATCGAAATTGTTCGTGTCGGATCCTTATAGTGAAAGGACCTTGAGTTCCAATTTCAAGTCATTCCGTTAATTGGGAGATGAGATATCGTGTACACAGTGCACATTCACTCATACACACACATACAGACCAATACCAAAAAACCAGTTTTTTGGACTCAGCGGACCTGGAAACGTATAGAAATTTAGAAATTGGGGTACCTTAATTTTTTTCGGAAAGCAATACTTTCCTTAATTAAGGTAATAGGGCCAGGAAAGTAATAGATATCCCATGGTAGAGAGCGTTTATGTCGCAACTTTTACTGTTATCTCAAGCCGATTACTGTCGATTATTGTCGATCTTTACTGTTTTGACCGGGTAATAGTGTATAAACGGCACAATATGAGAGACTACCAGCATCATAACGCTTCACGGGAAAAAACTACATGGACTATCGGCTTGAGATAACAGTTGCGACATGAACGCCCTATACCATGGGATATCTACTTGGGCTATTGTTTCTCTATGCTACACACTCAGCAAACGATGAAACCAATCTGATTACATGTGCACCGTCTGCGAATTCAGTTGATTGGGAATTTTTTATCTAGTTCAATTTGGAAATTATTCACGTTATCTTACGATTACTTTTGAAATAATTGTCAATGACATGTGCTGTTTGTATTCTTCCACTGTCCTATTAACTACAGACTCGAAAAATGGCGAGACGAATCTGATCACATGTGCACCGTCTGCGAATTCAGTCCGATTGGGAATTTTTTATCTAGTTCAATGGGAAATCGTTCACGTTATCTTATGATTACTTTTGAAATAAGTCAATAACATGTGTTGTTTGTATTCATTCCACAGTTTTATTGATTACAGATCAGGAAAATGGCGAGACAAATCAGCTCACATATGTGCATCGACTCTTGTCTGAGTTGTGCAGTTTAGTTCATTTAGAAATTTTTGTGAATCTGGGAATTTTTCGTTAGTTATCATAGAGTGAAACGTATCTTCATTGCCTGACTTTATGCAACTTTAATGCAACACCTTGCAAGATCGATTTAGATATTCTCTCGATCTGTACTATTTAGCGAATCCGGAATAAGTTCAAGTTTTGAGTAAGATTTGCAAGATGAAAACATTGGAGTAAAGGAAAAATGAAAAGATGGTTTCAATTCAAGTTTGATTCATTTCCAACTACTTCCAAGGTAAATTCTTTCTTGAATACAACTACAGTAGGTATTGAGAAATGTATCTTGTAAAACTCATTTGAATCGTTGAAAAATCTTAAATGAAAAAGACTAAGAAATTGTCAAATAACCACAGATTTATTGATCCTTAGAAAGACGGTTTCGGTTATTACACTATTGTCAATCTCTGAAAACTAAACCTAAATGAAAGAGCACCAGAATTTATACTATAGGCGAGTACTGCTATTGGTCAAGGGCATAAACGCCTGCCATTGACTCAGCTAGACAGTCTCCTCCCACTAAACCGTGTCACAAAATGGCAGCTTTTTTGTGACACCGTTGAGTGGGAGAAAACTGTCTAGCTGGGCCAATGGCAGGCGTTCATGCCCTTGACCAATAGCAGTACTCGCCTACTAGTATAAATTCTGCGGCTCTTTTATTTAGTTTAAGTTTATCAGAGAAAGACAATGGTGTAATAACTGAAACCGGTCTTTCTAAGTATCAATAAATCTGTGGTTTTTTTGACAGTTTCTAGTCTTTTTCATCTAATATGAATAATTACCACAATATCAACTTCTCAACTACACAAAATTGAAAAATCTCTGGAAAAAATTGAAATTCCATACTTGAAATCAAGAGGTTACATTCTCATATTTCAGTATTCTATCATTTCTCAATACTGTAGTTATATTGAACATTTAAGAAAGAGTTCACCTTGGGAGTAGTTAGCAATGATCAAACCTAAATTGAAAACCATCATTTCATTTTTCCTTACTCCAATGTTTTCATCTTGCAAATCTTATTCAAAACCTAAACCTATTCCGATTTGCTAATTAGTAGAGATCGAGAGAAGATCTAAGTAGAATGTGATCGAGATCAGAGCACGATCTTGCAAGGTGTTGCATTGCTGTCGGTGGGAGCTTGGCTAGTTCGTTGCTCGCGAACCTGCTTGCGATCATCTTGCATACTGTTCGCGTTACGTTTGTGTAGCGCAGCGCGTAAGTCTTCACGAATGATACAAATGATTCAAGTAACGATTACTCTATGGTTATAGCAATGTCAAAATACTCGTATGATAGATCGCCAAAAATGAAGAATGGGCAAGCTCTGCCAGTATTGTATTTCTCCCACATCATGTCCAGTATCAAGCTTCGACTTGACAAATTTCTCGAATACATTTGAATTTTTCTAGCACAAACACACTACCTACTTAACAAGCAAATGAAGAGTTCTCCCTTATTGGCCTTCAATTGTCATTCATTTATATAACCTGCACGTGATTGCAATACGTTCATTTCACAACTAAAGTTTACTTGAAAAAGCATTTATAACAGTTTCATCCCTATTAAAAATCCTCCTCAATCATAATTCGGGTGCTTCTATTCTTGCATTAAGGGATTGCACCTGTATAAGCATGCTCTGTTCATTTACATTTTCCCACGCCTGCAAATCACACATGACTGATTACTAATAAAACACTGACTGTCCAATCTCCACCGTTTTGTCCTATCATAATTACTGGCTGCTACGATACTATAAGAGCATGGCTTAGTGCTTTGCTACCCTCTGACAGCCTCATCATACAATCCCACGTAGAGTTTAGTCGTCCGCGTTCGAAATTGTGATATTTGAATATTTAATAATTGCATATCACGGCCAAATTGCATGCTCGCTGACTCACCCACTCTCGCACATCCACGCTCTCTCTCTCACTCATCTACTCTCTTTCTCTCGCACGCCGATTCCTTTGAGACTGTATTTTGCCTTTGATTGAGTGGCAGGGCAGTCATTCAACTTCCCCGTTGATTAGTCAACAAAAAGTGATGAGTTTGACGGGAATTACCTCGCTGAATGCAAATAGAGTCGGAAAAATTCATCTGGCCCTTGTTTGGAACGGATTTTATTTTTTGATAAGCGGCGGAAACAAATTACAGAGTTGATAAGGTTTCGCGGAACCTATGTTTGACCGGTCTCCGCTTATTCGAATGCTATGGTCCGGATAATTGATCGTGTTGTGGGAAAAACTTGATTGACAATCAGTCAGAATAGTATCGTTTCCTAGTCAATTCATGTGAACTATACATGAGCCTATTTATATTCATGGAAATCTGATTTTTTATGATGACATACACATCATTTTTTCAGACGGTTGTAGTAAATCAATGGGCAGAACAATATTGGATTTCTATTTCAACCTGAGAAGAATTGAATTTTCTGTATAATGATATAAAAATGGCTTTATTCAGATTATTCTATGTTTGACGTTCTATCAATTCCATTTGAATAATGAGGGCTATTTCTCACAGTAGGTAGTCAACATCTAGCCCATTCAACAAATGAATACGTTTTTTTCTAAGTAGTCATGCACTAATCATTCATTATTATAATATAATGTACACTAGTCAACTCTATCCCAATAACACTCATAAATTAATTAGTTTTCGAGTAGCCTTCAGTTGATCATTTATTAATATAATAAATTCATTCCAATTTGTTTATTCCATCTCATTTGTTTTATACTTTCCTTGCCCTTTTACCATAGGTAGGAAAGTATTGCTTTCCGAAAAAATTAAGATACCCCAATTTCTAAATTTCTATACGTTTCAAGGTCCCTGAGTCCAAAAAAGTGGTTTCGGGATTGGTCTGTAGTGTGTGTGGTGGGTTGTGTGTGTGTGTGTGTGTGTGTGGTGGGTGTGGGTGTGTGTGTGTGTGTGTGTGTGTGTGTGTGTGTTGTGTGTGTGTGTGTGTGGTGTGTGTGGTGTGTGTGTGTGTGTGTGTGTGTGTGTGTGTGTGTGTGTGTGTGGTGTGTGTGTGTGTGGTTGTGTGTATGAGTGTATTGCGTCTGTGTACACGATATCTCATCTCCCAATTAACGGAATGACTTGAAATTTGGAATTTGATGTCCTTACACTATAAGGATCCGACACGAACAATTTCGATCAAATGCAATTCAAGATGGCGGCTAAAATGGCGGAAATGTTTTCAAAAACAGGGTGTTTTCGCGATTTTCTCAAAAACGGCTCCAACGATTTTGATCAAATTCATAACTAGAAAAGTCATTGATAAGCTCTATCAACTGCCACAGTCTCATATCTGTAAAAATTCAGGAGCACTGCACCAGCAAAGTCTATGCAAAGTTTGATTTTAGATTCTCAATAATCAGGCTTCAGATACAATTTAAATAAAAAATTTCAAGTGGAACGATTGAGCATGGACATCTCTTCAATTAATGTTCAGTAACATTTTCACTTGAAATTGAAAACAAGCTCGAAATTAGAGAAAATAAGATTATTCAATAATTGCAAACTGTTGGCAACTGTGATTCTATTGAATCATTCACCATGAAGAGATAGCACACTTCGTGTGTCTCCAGCGTTATGTCCTGTCACCAGCTGGCTCAGATCTTAGAGAAGTAGACTTGAGATGCAAGGGAACACTAGCGTCAGTTGAGCAATTTTCATAACGGCAAGGAAAGTTGTGTGAGTGCACCACACCAGATTTTGGTTTCTAAATTCCTAAATAATTCGATGTTTCAAGTTTTAAAAACTTTACAATTTACAGTTTGGTACAATATTTTTATTCTCTTCGGTTTTCAATCTAATTGAATCCTAAATTTTGGTTTGTATTTTTCTGGACTCGGAATTTGATTCAAAGTGAAGCAACATAACCTACCTTTTAGACATTGGCTTACTACTATCAAAATTCGGAAAGGGAACAGTTTTGGGCTAGGCCTGTTGGTCCTTTTCTAATCATGTATTTGATTTGTGCATTGGTTAATGTAGATGAATAAATGGTATCATGCATGTTGACAAAAATCAATGTTCGTTGTATAAAAACTCATTCGAATTTGAAAAGAAACAGTGCTAATCCACAGGCATTCATACTCTCTAGTCCAGTAACCTTTAGTACAAATATAAAAACTTCAAACTAACTAAAAAATATCTCTTCAACTTACTATACTGTATATAATAATATGACAATATCTCTGTTATAGCCTACCCTTAGTCGAAAATCACGATTGTAGCAGTAAAAATGAAAAATTACATAAACTTTTGGAATAAAATTTAATGCGTAATTATCCAGAATTATCTCAGAGGCTGAAATCAGTAATCGTCTATAGAATTTGATGAGTATGACTAAGGAAATTTGATCACCTAGTGCTACAATTAGTCGGAGTTAGTCAAATGATGATTTTAATTGTTATATCCGGTTTAAAATCGGAAGAGGCCGAATCAAATGGTTTGGAGATATGCCGGCATACGATTCACCATCAACTCTAATGGAGTCCATTCAGTTTTAGTCTGGAGCCTATTGAATGCTTTGAGGCCGAATTAAAGAGTGAGTTTGCTGGAGGGACTCTGTGGCAAGAAGAAAGACCGATAAGATAGAAAGGGTAGCAATTGATATGCCGCCATTAGAGGCCACTAATGACCGTCTCTGTTGGAACGACCGTCGTATTATCGGGATATCTCACAGTTAATTGACCAGCCTCTTGCTGGGTACTACCTTTTCATCCATTTCCGGTTTCATTGCGAACCGGCATATCCTGACTCCTGAGGAAATGAGATGAAGGAAGGGAGCTGAGTGAGTGAATGAGTGAGGGAGAACAGGTGACATGTTCTCATAGCTTCTTCACTCGTGAGTGTTGTCTGTTTGGAATGATTGTTTCACTCATGTGTACCCTATGTTTTGAATAGAATCTTCAAACATGACTGTAGCTGAGAGGCATATCATTTGAAATAGACTCGTTGTTAGTTATTCATCTTGTTCTCACTAATATTATTGTTTCACTCATATGTACCCTATGTTTTGAATAGAATATATTTAAACATGAATAGCTGAGAGGCATATTATTTGAAATAGATTCGTTGTTGGATTTATAGATTTAAATAGATTTGTATTTAGATTGTTGTATTTAAATAGATTTAAATACTTATTATCACACATATTATTACTATTGCATTTTTTATATTACTTCAAAGTGGAAAACACTCACAATCTTTGATGTGGCGACGACCGTTTCGTGCTGGTGTTGCACATTCTTATGCCAAACAGAAACTCTGTTTTGGAGTTTGTGTTTGGCTTGAAAATGTGCAACACCAGCACGAAACGGTCGTCGCCACACCAATGAATGTAAGTGTCTTCTCACTTTAAAGTTAGACTATATAAAAATACAATAGTAATGAAATAGATTGTTTATCTACTAAGTACACAGACTATTTCTGAAAATGAATGATTTTCATTTCAGTGTGAACCTGTAGAAAGGGCTGACTATCGTTTGCGAATTTCTCTTTCTCCCAGTTGGTGGAAGAATTTCTGGTCCCAAAGTTTCGATCACCATTCCGTTCCTCAGGTATGGAAGAGGTTGTTAGGCTCTTATTCCAATCTATATAATTTTGCTCTTTGTTCTCTCTGTTTGATGCTTAAATTTTTGATCGTCCTTTAAAAATTCATTTGGGAGACTTAGAAATGAGGTCCACGTTATAATGGCAGTGTAGAAAGATTGATTGATTGATTGAGTACTTTATTTATGTAGATTACAATATATACTGACTTATACACTTATGTACAATAGCTTACAATACAGCAAAATTATAGATGAATTTACATAATATAGACTAAGAAAATAATTATTGAACTGTATATGATATGAAAAAGCAATTGTACTATAATAATAGATAATAATCATATTGTTATGCATCTACACAAATTGGCGGAGCTTTGCAAATATCAATGTCCATTCTTCGGAAAGAATATTAAAAATATCCTCCCCACTAACTCTCTACCAGATGGGAGAATAGCGTTTTCGATAGTCTGTCATGCCACTGTCTCCTATCAGAGACAACTGATACAAGTTATTGAACTCTGCTTCTATAGAGAAAAGCTGATACCGGTTTACCAAATGCAATATCAACTGTTCAATCTTGTTTAAAATGATCAATCACACAGGATGTCTGATAAGTCACTCCTATTTTTATACAGCTATAATCTGTTTATTCTTGAACCAATTTGGTTAGAACTACATTTTTAGATGAAGCACTCCTTGAGGTTATGTTTAACACCAACTTTTATTTGTTTCAGTTCAAAAATGCCCCCTCTCTTGACTGTGGAAGAACGAGCCAAAATAGCAGCTCGTTATGAGGTCTGGGGTTCTGTGGTACGAGTACAAAGGTGGTGGAGGGCTGAAAGAGGGATCCATGCAATACTGGATGCAGAAACTGTTTAAAATTGCCATTCTAAATTACTAACAACAGGGAGATGTAAGACGATCGGGAAGACCATCAACGTCAAGGACAGCAGATAATGTTGACAGAGCTCGTGAAATGTTCATGAGGAGCCCTAAGAAATCAATGCGTCGAGGATCTCGTGGAAGTGGTCTTTCACATTACTCTGTTGCAACGATTCTTGAGAAAGATCTCAGTATTTTTGCATCCAGTGTTGCATGGATCCCTCGTTCAGCCCTCCACCACTTTTGTACTCGCACCACAGATCCCCAGACCATATAACGAGCTGCTATTTTGGCTCTTTCTTCCACAGTCAAGAGAAGAGGCATTTTTAAACTGAAACAAATCAAAATTGGTGTCAAACAATAACCTCAAGGAGTGCTCTATCTAACAAAGTAGTTCTAACAAAATTGGTTCAAGAATAAAGAAATTACAGCTGTATAAAAATAGGGAGTGACTTATCAGACATTCTGTATATTATTTGTCAACAAAATCCATTTCCTAGTGATTGATAATATGATATAAATATAACAGCTGTGTAATCAGAATCATAGTAAAGTTGTGTTTCTTTTCTGGCTCAAAAATTTGCAAAATTACTCAGACATTCCAATTTATAGAGATTTGAGTGAAATATTTTATTTTTTATCAGTTTTTAAATATCAAAATTAAAAATTTTTAGTTAGTCATTAGTTTTGGAGTGGAAATTGGACTCTTTGAAGTGAAAGTGTAATCTTAACCTTATTCTTTTTTGAAACATTTATTTGTAAAAATTTGGGAGAATTTTGGGACAGTTTTGGGCTATGCCTGTTGTCTTCTCCCAATCACATTATATTTATTATAATTAGGGTTTGTAATTGTCAATGAAATGAATAAATGAATAATACATTTTCACTATAAAGATTCGATTTTTTGTTAATCTAATATATTTTCAAATATAATTGGCAACGTTGCGGAGGTAGGAGAGGCTGGCGCTATCTGATTTGTCGAATGACAGACATAGGACTCTGCGGCAAGACTTACAAGAAGAAATACATACCCTATATCCTTATAGCGTTTTCGATACTCTGCCATGCCACTGCCTTCTATAGGTAGGCGCACACAGACCGTCATCGGACGGACGGCACGCATCGGACGGATCGGACGATTAGATTTGATGATTTGATACCTATGCGATGCGGATAGGTATGCGCACTCCGATTGAAAACAATGCATCAAATGGGATACGTCGGCGTACAAGTTTTCTTTTGCCGACGTGTAGCACAATAGTTATTTGTGCAACTAGTGCGCAAAGTGACAGTTTGCTGCACCGAAAGAAACGTTTACGCCCGAGCCGTAGGCGAGGGCGGAATGGTTTCTTGAGTGCAGCAGAGGAACTTTGCGCACGTATTTCACATTAAGTTTTTTCCTACAGTTACCATTGAATATGAAAAGTGGGTAATTATGGGTAAAATTGCCTGAAATGCATCAAATAACTTAGTAGTGTTTGAATGGCGAGGCGGCTGTGTGGTGTGTGCTGTGGTGGCACTGTGCTGTTGCTGTCCTCGATATAATATTATAATGAATAATAATTAGCGCGTGGGCTTGGTTGCACCTCTGCTCACTCTAGCAGCAACAGCAGTCACTGTTACCAACTTCATTTTGATTTTGCTTGCACTGTTGCTCCATATAACCTACTAAGTATTTTCCTACAGATACCCTGAAAAGTGACCATTTGTGCACTGATTGCAGGCTGCAAAGAATCACTTTTCCGCACTAGTGCGCAAAGTGGTACTTTGCGTACTCCAGATTTGCAGCATGACAACGCAAAATAGTTAGTTGGTTATATGGAGCACCAGTGCAGCAAAATCAAAATGAAGTTGGTAACAGTGACTGCTGTGGCTGCTATAGTGAGCAGAGGTGCAACGAAGCACAACGCGCTAATTATTAAGTAGATATTATAATGGAGGACAACGACAGCACAGTGCCACCACAGAACACACCACACAGCTGCCCCCCGCCATTCAAAACACATACATTATTCAGGCAATTACCCATAATTACCAACTTTTCATATTCAATGGTAACTGTAGGAAAATTTAATGTGAAATACGTGCGCAAAGTTCGTTTGCTGCACTCAAGAAACCATTCCGCCCTCGCCTACGGCTCGGGCGTAAACGTTTCTTTCGATGCAGCAAACTGTCACTTTGCGCACTAGTTGCACAAATAAACTATTGCGTTGCCATGTTGCAAATCTGGAGTGCAGAAAGATTTTTCCCGCACTAGAGCGGAAAAGTGATTCTTTGCGTTGTAATCAGTGCAGCAATGGCCACTTTCAACGTAACTGTAGGAAAAGTTGTTTTCCTTTTTGTTGCATTCTGTATATATTTTTTGTGCAATAAAAGATTTGATTTAAAACTAATCGTCCGAAGCGTACCGTCCGTCCGATGACGATCTGTGTGAGCCTACCTTATCAGAGATAACTGATACAAGCAGAGAAAACTCCTATAATTTGTAATTGTAATTCTGTGATCAAGTTATTAGTATCTCCACTCTATGCTTCTATAGAGGGAAGCTGATACTAGTATACCATATTTAATATAATGAACTCCATGACTCGTATTTAAGAAGTCTGTTTTCGAAGTCTCTTCCATGACTTCGTATTACCAGATATAAATTTGCTTGTTCATTTTGCTAGCTAATTATAGATTGGAACTGTAGGCTTCACTGGAAGACTTTAGCAATAAAATTAATTTAGGATAAGAAATAACAGAACAAAATTATGGTTAGTCCTAGTGACTAGTTTTAATAGAAATAAGAAAAAAAAAATTTTTGCTAGAAAATTATTTCTCTATCAATACCTGTCATACTATTATCACTCCACCAATCTATAACACCAGTACTACCATAGAGAAACAATAGCGTAAGTAGATATCCCATGGTATAGGGCGTTTATGTTGCAACTTTTAGTGTTATCTCAAGCCGATTACTGTCGATTATTGTCAATTTTTACTGTTTTGTTGGAGTGAGAGTGTAGGAACAGCTCAATTTGAGAGACTACCAGCGTCACACAGCTGGCATGGGAAATAGGGATGTCAATCCCGGACTAATTTCCAATCCCGGTATTTCGGGATTATCCAATATCATCCCGGGATCCCGGGACTGATCCCGGGATTGGCAAAAATCAGATTAATGTATTTTAACTAATTGTTCCTCCTCAATAACATGTTCAGTAATAGTGGTGGAGATGGGTATTAGGAGAGGCTATTATTAAATAAAAAAAATACTTGGGAATAATATTAAAATTAACATTCTATTTCTATATGTTTTCAAGATTAGGAGTAACTGTTTCATTTCATGTCCTACCTCAATTTGCTGTATCCAGATGATAGTGAGAACTGAGGAAAGCAAGATAACTCATCAGAGTATTTTTTATGTAGAACAAAAGCATTTCTATCCTACATCAGGACGGGATAGAGCTCACACTTGAATTACGTCAAATACTGTAAAGTGAATTAATATCACTTGAATTAATGATATTAATAATAAAATAGAATACTTTTTGTAAGACCGTAACGCCATACCAACCAAACAACGCGAAAGCTCAACCACTACACTACCAAATGAAATTTCGTAGAGCCAACTATAATATTTACTTCAACTAGATATTCTACTTATGATTGAGAAAGAGAAGAGGAGAGAAATAATAGAGAGTGGAATAGTTAAGTGCTTTTTTATTTCTGATTTCTGAAGTCTTTTCAAAGTTCGGAATGCTTCAAGGAAATGCCATCAGCACTATTGCAAATATTGCGCCGTCTAGACTGCTAATTGTGGTGCTGTGTAAACAGAAACAAGTGTAGAGACATAACAACCGATCAACAACCACTCTGCCAATTATGCAAACTGATAATGCGAATTCTATTAAGCCAGTACAGAGTACAGTTACAATCAATATTATGTATATATGCAACTGTAGGCTGTGCCTGTAAAATAAATTAGTCAACACTTAGAACAATAAATTAGTTATAAAAACTTATATTCATCACCGTAAATAAATTCCATATTGAATTGTTTTTGGAAAATATGATTCACAATTCCAGGTTTACAATCCCGAAAATCCCGGATTGACGCTAAAAAATCCCGGGATTGTTAGGTATCAAAATTGACCGGGATCCCGGGATTCGGGATCCCGGGATCCCGGGATTGACATCCCTAATGGGAAAGAACTACGTGAACTTCGGCTTGGGATGACAGTAAAAGTTGCGACATAAACGCCCTATACCATGGGATATCTATTACGCTATCATGGGATATCATACGCTATTGTTCATTATGGACTACTCCACAAACCATAGCATCTTTTGGTTCAGTAATCTGATTAATACTTGAAAGTGCACTAACCAATGAGAGTAATGGATGCACATTGCCAGAATATGGTCCGCCAACGCTGAGAAGTGATTCAAAGAGAGATGATTAATTGATTGACTACTTTATTCATGTAGATTACAATATATACTGGCTTATACACTATATACAATAGCTTCAATACAGCAAAATTATAGATGAATTTACATAATATAGACTAAGAAAATAATTATTGAACTGTATATGATATGAAAAAGCAATTTATATATGATAACTATAGATAATAATTATATGTTATGCATCTACATAAATTGGCGGAGCTTTGGACATATCAATGTCCATTCTTCGGAAAGAATATTAAGAATATCCTCCCCTCTAACTCTCTACCAAATAGAGAGTGTGTGTGTGAGAGATTGATTGATTGATTGAGTACTTTATGTAGATTACAATATACTGGCTTATACACTTATATACAATAGCTTACAATACAGCAAAATTATAGATGAATTTACATAATATAGACTAAGAAAATAATTATTGAACTGTATATGAATATAAAAGCAGTTTGTAACATAATAACTATAGATAATAATCATATGTTTATGCATCTACATAAATTGGCGGAGCTTTGGACATATCAATGTCCATTCTTCGGAAAGAATATTAAAAATATCCTCCCTCCAACTCTCTACAATAGAGAGAGGTGTGTGGTGAGAGATTGATTGATTGATTGATTGAGTACTTTATTTATGTAGATTACAATATATACTGGC
>NW_024091760.1:0-18123 GCF_014356525.2 Nilaparvata lugens
AAGGAAGAGAAGAAGAAGAAGAAGAAGAAGAAGAAGAAGAAGAAGAAGAAATAGATGAAGGAGAAGTAGAAGAGCACACCACAAGTGTGGATTATCACAAAGTGGCAAGGAAGTTGTGAGTGGTGGTGGTGGTGGGGGTAAGAGGTGCGCAGATTCATTTCGGTGCAGATATTGTTTCAAGAGTGGGGATTAATCATAAATTTGGAAGTTGGCGCTCTATAGTAGTAGACTACTATGCCTGCTGCAAATCTTCAATGTTGCAAACTCGAAAGTTGCCCGGATCCTTCCAATTTATGCTCATTCTTCTCATTCTCTCTCTCTCATTCCCTATCTCTCACTCACCATCTTACTCCCTCCATCATCCCCTCCACTTCAACACACAAGAACACTGATGCCAAATTGCTCATTTCATGAGAATAGTGCATGCTAGAGATGATTCCTGTTGAAAATTTGTTAGATGAAAAATTTTCATTGAATGGAAATTTTGATGGGTAGTCCATTACCACCTCTAATATTTTGCATAGTATGATAGAATAGTATTATCATCGTAGTAAGCAGTCGAAATATCTGAGATATAAAATGCACCATCTATGTTCGATTGTGTTTCATTGGTTTTCCAACAACTGATCTATCTCCGTTTAAATCTATATTCTCCATCAACACTGATCTATCTCCATTTAAATCAATATTTTTCATTAACTGATCTATCTCCATTTGAATCTATATTCTCCATCAACTGATATATCTCCATTTAAATCGATATGTCTCATTAACTGATCTATCTCCGAAATAGTACAGGCTTAGCCTAGTTTTTCCTCCAATGTCATAATTGTATAAAAAAAATCTCCGTTTAAATCTATATTCTCCATCAACTGATCTATCTCCGTTCAAATCGATATTTTCCATCAACTGATCTATCTCCGTTCAAATCGATATTTTCCATCAACTGATCTATCTCCATTCAAATCTATATTCTCCATCAACTGATATATCTCCATTTAAATCGGTATGTCTCATTAACTGATCTATCTCCGTTTAAATCGATATTTTTCATCAACTAATACTATCCAATCTCCATTTAAATCGATATTATTCATCAACTGATCTATCTCCATTTAAATCGCTATTCTCCATCAACTGATCTAACTTCATTTGAATTAGTATTCTCCATCAAACCTGCTCTATCACCATTCAAGTTTATACTCTCCATCAAAACTGATCTATCTCCATTTGAATCGATATTTTCCATCAACTGATCTATCTCCATTTGAATCGATATTCTCCATCAACTGATCTATCTCCATTTGAATCGATATTTTTCATCAACACTGATCTATCTCCGTTCAAATCTATATTTTTCATCAACTGAACTATCTCAGTTTAAACCGCAATGGTGTATAGACTACTGGCCTAAATGCCTTCGAAAGCTAGAAGACAGATATGGGAAGCTCAACTTATCAAATTCAAGTTTTCGAATTATCGAGTTGTAGTATCGTAGCTCAAAAAATACAATTAGTTCAGAATCTCTCTTTACAAAGAGTATCCTGTAAAATAGATTGAAACGAATATCAAATGATCGAAATAAAAAGTGCAAATTTAATTGTCATTCATTGATAGAAGAGTTAATGATTTATATTGTAACAATAATCTATTCTCTTCGATATGAAGTAATCATTGATAATTTGCCTCAAAAGCAGTCGTTAGGTCATGTCAGAGGCCCTGAAATTGTTCAGAGGCGACCTGAAAACTCTTACACCAGACCTGAGCCATCCAGGTCACTCGATATTATTATTATTATTATTCATCGATAATTCTATAAAGTGGATTAGATAAAATGAAATGGAATAGAAATATATCTAGGTCCTAACAGGAAGTCATCTTCAACCTTCAAAATTAGTTTATAGTGAGAGGAATACTCCAATTCAATATTATATAATTCTTAAATAATTCAATATTATTAATTCAATAATATTCAATCTTTGATTCAATGTAGTAGACCAAATAAAACACATTCCAAATTTGATATGGATAGTTGATATAAAAATTCATTCAAATACATAAAGCAGCACCAAAATACAAATTGTAACAGAATATCTGTCACTCCAAAACTTCTCCTCATACCAAATTTGTGATCTCATAATATTAATATTCAGTTGGGAATCAGGTAGCATGAGATGCTTCTGATACTTTCCCGAAAAATCGCGAACTTTTCTGTTTGTATTTGAGAAATACTTTCTCGCCTACTCTGTTATTACAGCTGTTAGCTCACGAGAAAAACGTCTCAATGGCCTGATTTCAAAGATACATTCAACATTCCAAGATGGTGGGTGCTGTGGAAAATGTATTCCACTCTCCCATTCCACCTCAACGCTCTTTCCCACTCTTTCTTTTTCTTTCTCCTTCTTCCTCTTCTTCTTCTTCTTCTTCTTCTTCTTCTTCTTCTTCCTTTTCTTCTTCTTCAACATCATCTTCTTCTTCCTCTTCTTCTTTTTCTCCTTTTTCTTCTTCTTCTTCTTCTTCTTCTTCTTCTTCTTCTTCGTCTTCTTCTCCTTCTTCTTCTTCTTCTTCTTCTTCTTCTTCTTCTTCTTCTTCTTCGTCTTCTTCTTCTTCTTCTCTTCTCTTCTTCTTCTTCTTCTTCTTTTCTTTTTCTTCTTCTTCGTCTTCTTCTTCTTTTCTTCTTCTTCTTCTTCTTCTTCTTCTTCTTCTTCTTCTTCTCCTCCTTTTCTTCTTCTTCTTCTTCTTCTTCTTCTTTTCTTCTTCTTCTTTTCTTCTTCTTCTTCTTCTGCTTCTTCTTCTTCTTCTTCTTCTTCTTCTTCTTCTTCTTTTCTTCTTCTTCGTCTTCTTCTTCTTCTTCTTCTTCTTCTTCTTCTTTTCTTCTTCTTCTTCTTCTTCTCTTCTTCTCTTCTCTTCTTCTTCTTCTTCTTCGTTTCATGAGCCTCGACAGAAAAGTTTTCTTTGAATCAGTGCAACGCGATCTTTCACTTTCACATCTTCTGATCTTTCACCTTTCAACTATTCTAGGTCTTCCACTTTCATTTTTTTCCTCATGGAAACTCCTTCTCATTATTCCACATGTCTTTCATTTCAATTTTCTCTGATGATTCCCACCCTTTCTTCCATTTCGCCATATTTTTTCGAAACTTTTCCTTTCACATCCTTCTATTTCTGGTAGTACTTTTGGACTGCATTCTCATTTCCAATCATCATCCAACATTCAATCGTTCGGACCCAAAGGTGCGTACAGACCTACGCGCCACGAATACGCTGCTGTACATCGGCTGATGCCAAACGTAATATACTCGTATCTTACTGTTTTTCACAAATATACAGGTTTAACAAGCAGAAGAACAACTGATAAAATGTGGGCGTATTTGACTTTGCATCAGATCATTCTATGTTTATAATATCTGTTTCTGTACAGATACAGGTTTAATGAGCTCAAGATCAGCTGACAAAAAGCGAAATGTGCGTGCTCGCGGCGCATAAGTCTGTATTCACCTTATTATTAGTTGTGTTGTCACACGGAATAAGCATAAAGTAGTGTTTCTTTCCTCTGTGGTTGTCAGATTGAGAATGGTATTCAGTCCTTAGACTAGTTATAGAATAGAGACGCCCCATTGTATATTCATACTGAAAGTCGATGAAGCCAACATCTACTGCCATATCGCCCCATCGTGACGTCAGCATCGGACAGAAAACTTTTCTGTAGAGTTTGCTAACATTGTTTTCCATTGCAGATTGTGTCTATTTCAGCGGGAGCGCAGCGGGAGTTTACAATTTCCATGAATAATAATTCACTCCATCTGAAATAGATCCATCTGAAAACAAAAATATTTGTTTTTTGTATTTATTTTTCGGAAAACAAATAAATCCATCCAAATCATACATAATACATAAATAATGTGCTCACATCATGACAAGACTAAGACTTTGGATGAAAGTGATATCTTGCTCATTCTCGGCTAACTAGTTTTATCGAGAGTATAATCTCCCGATTCTCTTCAAATTGTTCTTCAAATCTGTGGTTCTCTATCTACACCGACTTCTCCTTTTTTTCACCTTCTTTTTATTCTCCTTCGTCTACTTCTTTTTCTTCTACTTCTTCTTCTTCTTCTTCTTCTTCTTCTTCTTCTTCTTCTTCATCTTCTTCTTCGTCTTTTCTTCTTCTTCTTCTTCTTCTTCTTCTCTCTTCTTCTTCTTCTTCTTCTTCTTCTTCTTCTTCTTCTTCTTCTTCTTCTTCTGCTTCTTTCTTCTTCGTCGTTAGTCTTCTTCTCTTCTTCTTCTTCGTCGTCTTCTTCTTCTTCTTCTTCTTCTTCGTCTTCTTCTTCTCTTCTTCTATTCTTCCGTCTTCTTCTTCTTCTTCTTCTTCTTCTTCTCTTATTATTAGTCTTATTCTTCTTCTTATTTTCTTCTTCTTCTTATTCTTCTTCTTCTTCTTCTCTTCTTCTTATTATCTTCTTTCTTATTTTCTTGCTTCTCTTAGTCGAATCTTCTTCATGTCTTCTTCTCTTCTTCTTCTTATTCTCTTCTTCTTTTTCTTCTTCTTCTTCTCTTCTTTCTTCTTTTTCTTTCTTATTCTTCTTCTTCTTCTTCTTCTTTTCTTCTTGGTTCTTCTTCTTCTTCTTCTTCTTTTTTTTATTTCTTCTTATTCTTCTTCTTCTTCTTCTTCTTCTTCTTCTTCTTCTTCTTCTTATCTTCTTCTTCGTCTTCTTATCTTCTTCTCTTCTTCTTCTTCTTCTTCTACTTCTTCTTCTTCTTCTTTTTCTTCTTCTTCTTCTTCTTCTCTTCTTCTTCTTCTTCTTCTTTTTCTTCTTCTTCTTCTTCTTCTTTTCTTCTTCTTCTTCTTGTTCTTCTTCTTCTTCTTCTTCTGCTTCTTCTTCTTCTTCTCTTCTTCTTCTTCTTCTTTCTTCTGCTTCTTCTTCTTCTTCTCTTCTTCTTCTTCTTCTCTTCTTATTCTTCTTCTTCTTCTTTTTTTCTTCTTCTTCGAATTCTTCTTCTTCTTTTTCTTCTTCTTCTTCTTCTTCTTCTTCTTCTCATCTTCTTATGTCTTTCTCCTCTTCTTCTTCTTCTTCTTCTTCTTCTTTTTCTTCTTCTTCTTCTTCTCTTCTTCTTCTTTTCTTATTCTTATTCTTCTTCTTCTTCTTTTCTTCTTCTTCTTCTTCTTCTTCTTCTTTTTCTTCTTCTTCTTCTCTCTTATTCTTCTTCTTCTTTTTCTTCTCTTCTTCTTCTTCTTCTTTCTTAGTCTTCTTCTTCTTCTTCTTTTTCTTCTTCTTCTTCTTCTTCTTCTTCTTATCTTCTATTTCTCTTCTCTTCTTATTTTCTTCTTCTTCTTCTTATTCTTCTTCTTCTTCTTCTTCTTCTTCTTCTTCTTCTTCTTCTTCTTCATCTTCTTCTTCGTCTTCATTTTCTTCTTCTTTTTCTCTTCTTCTTCTTTTTCTTCTTCTTCTTCTTCTTCTTCTTCTTCTTTTTCTTCTTCTTCTTCTTCTTCTTCTTCTTCTTCTTCTTTCTCTTCTTCTTCTTCTTCTCTTCTTCTTCTTCTTCTTCTTCTTCTCTTTTCTTCTTCTTCTTCTTCTCCATCTTCTTCTTCATCTTCTTCTTCCACTCTCAGTTCGTCTGATTTTTTTATGTTTACTTTCTCTGTAGCGGCCATCAACATGCATAAGGAATGTGGAAGGGTTGTCTTCTTATTTTTTTAGAGGGTTTCTATGGCCTCATAAAAGCGCAGTTCGACTCTTTTTCTCACTGAAAGTTTGAGCGATGCCTCTTCAAATTGAAAAAAAGATCCGCTTTTATGGTACGAAGGGTTCTTCTATTCTTTCTATTTTGGTTTACTCTTAGGCACTACTCACAATATATACAGCAACGCTTCAACTGTGTGTTTTGTCAACTACAATCACAGAATTCCCAATTTTCAATTCAAAAAGGTTGAGAAATTCTGAATATTACTAGTATATTGCCATTAAAAAGCTTTTTCCTCCACCTACTGTCTAAAGTACTAACTTTACTCCCTGAAACATAATACTAAAGTGTCACTTTTTCGCTCTAGGTAGTAAAAAACAGAAAAACTCCCTAGGGAGTAAAAGGACTCCATTTAAATAACATGGGAAGCATCTCTATTTAAAAAACTTACATCGTAATAGGTTAGAAGGTCTAAGCTCAGATGAGAAAGCGTAATAGAGGTGTCTGTCATTGAGTCAACTGAATTCAATACCACAACCAGAAATTTGATCAACTCATGAAATATATGTTTGTATGATATTATTCTTAATATTGGTAGACGATAAAAATTTATACAATTTTAAAATATTTTATTCTATTCAAAATACCAGCCAACAATATTTTTGATCTGCATTCTGCAATTCAAATCTGAACCGCATGATCTGGAGTCAGCCATTTTGTTTTTGGTAGCTCAGCTGATATGATTGTTACAACTTCGGCCGATAGATAGCGCAATCAGCAGTGCCTATCAGACGACCGGTTTTTAGGTTTTAGTTTTTAGGTTATGTTGTTAGGAAACATGTCACCAATACGTAAGTATTAGAATGATTTAATTTGCAGTTTCTATAAAAAAGTGTAGATGGAGGAAAAATGTTGTGTACATCACGAGCGAAAAATACTTTTTCTCCCTCAGAAAATTGTTGCCCTCGGCTTCGCCTCGGGCTTCAAACTTTTTCCCTCAGGGAGAAAAAGTCATACTTTTCACTCTAGATATACAAATAACTATTCCTCCACCTACTGTCAAAAGTACTACTTTACTCCTGAAACATGATACTAAAGTGTCACTTTTTCGCTCTCGGTACTAAAAAACAGAAAAACTCCCTAGGGAGTAAAAGTGACTCATTTAAATAACATGAGAAGCATCTCTATTTTAAAAATGTACATTTGGAATAGGTCAGAAGGTCTAAGCTCAGATGAGGAAGCATATAGAGTAGTCATTAAACCAACTAAATTCAATACCTCAACCAGACATTTGATCGATATATAAAATTTATGTTTGTATGCTGAATTCTATCTCGGTTAGTGAAATAATATGTCTAGGTGTATTGGTAGCACTGTTTCTACGGAAGAAGACCAGCTGTTTACGTTTTGGTTATTTCCGGAAAGAAGGTTATGTCGCACGTTCTACCACATTACAGAGCATTTGAAATTGATATAAAGTAAGTATATTGATGAAATATGTATGTAAATAAATTATTTAGTATTGATAATATTCTTCATCATCAATTTGTCTCATTATAATTGCGTTTTATCATCAGGGGGCATTGTTTATGCTGAGATGTACCATGATGAGAATAGTAATCATTGGGAATTCAAGTCAGTTTAGTTTGCTAGTCTCTTCATGTAGTATTAGTGACTAATTTTGAAGAGCCCTTGATAAATACAGTAGAAATAACATTTCAGCAATTTATATTTTACTACAACCAGCATGGATAATGTAAAAATAATTGAGCAAACTTTTACAAGCTTTCTAGATATGGTACTGTAAGTAGAATAACTACTGTGGTTATTAGAGATCTCTACCCACCTCATATTTTCTAGTAACTAAACAAATACTAAACAAATTTCAACTTATTATTATTATATACATTTAAATATTTTACTGCTATCAGCTTTATTGTTTACTAAAAATTTTTGTTCTATTTTGTTTCAGGAAGAATGAGTGCTCCATTTCTTTCAACTGAGCAAATACGAGATATGCTGAGGGGTGATCTTTCTGATATAGAAGACTAGCCGTCAGGCTCGCTTCGCTCGCCATATCCGTCTAGCCAGGGGGCTCCGCCCCCTGGACCCCCGACTGGATCGTCCAAGGATGAAACAGCAGGCTCGCTTCGCTCGCCTGCATTTTTCATTTGAGCATTTTTATCATATGTAGGACAACCAGTCGGGGGCCAGACTAAACGTGCCTAAACGGATATGGCGAACGAAGCGAGCCTGACGGCTAGTAATATAATATTTCCAGGATTGAAGTAGCAGTGCCAATCATTTTTTCGCGATAAATGCATTTAAATCTTCATCTTGGGCCAACCTAACAAAGTCAACTCAACTTAATGCCAACCTGACAAAATTATTAATTAGTTGCCAGTTAACAACTGTTTCGAAGAGGTACTCTATCTAGATTATAGTTCTATAGTAACATATGATATGGAAATTTCAATTATAATTAAGAGATGGGAGATAAAGAATATACATGCTAAAAGACGAACTTTAAACCTTAAAAAACAACCCTAGAGTTGAAATATTGCCAAAAGATTTCTAGTGCGCCTCTAAAGAGCCAACTGAACATACTACCAAATTTGAACGTTTTTGGTCCGGTAGATTTTTAGTTATGCGAGTGAGTGAGTGAGTGAGTGAGTGAGTGATGTGATGAGTCAGTCAGTGAGTGAGTGCCATTTCGCTTTTATATAAATATATAGAATAGATTTGAATGAAGAAGATGATGATGCTGATGACGAACTTCAAGTGAATGAGAAGAACTACAACGGAGGCTACAGTTTTTGAAGAGGGACTAAATCAGGTAGAATATGATACTAATATTCAGAATGATGACCCAGCCCCTGATCTTCCAGAAGTGATAGGCCTAGACAATAATGAGGATTGATGAAGTGGGAGGAGAGACTGCATCTTCTTACAACCCAGTACCTAGATGGAGGAAACCACGGGATTTCAGATTTCCTGAGAAGCTATGTGAAGTTCAGATTACCCCCCGAAGAAATGAAAACTCCAAACAGTATTTTGATATGTTTATTGATTCAGAAATAATTGAGAATCTAGTAGTCCAGACAAATTTATACTCTGTTCAAAAAAGTGGAGCTAGCATTAACACAAATAGAGCAGAAATCGAACAGTTTCTTGGCATCAATCTGCTGTCTTCTATTGTAAGGATGCCTTCCTATCGTATGTACTGGGCCAATGAAACGAGGTACTCCCCTATGCAGACAAAATTTCTAGAAATAGATATGATAAACTTCGTACTTACTTCCATGTAAATGATAATACCCATATGCTGCCATTGAATGATGCTAATCATGATAAACTTTCAAAATAAGACCATTTGTGAATGTGTTCGAGAAATATGAAGAAGGTAGAACCAGAGGAAAAATGTTCTGTGGATGAGATGATAATCCCTTTAAAGGGCAGATCAAAAATGAAACAGTATATAAAAAACAAGCCCCATAAATGGGGCATAAAAGTTTTTGCTATTGCTTCACAGAGTGGGATTGTACATGACTTTGAGGTTTATGTGGGGAAAGGGACAGTGGAATCTACAAATAATAAACTGGGACTTAGTGGAGAAATAGTTGTAGGACTTTCAGAAGTTATACCCAAATTTCAAAACTACAAATTGTTTTGTGACAACTGGTTTACTTCATACCATCTGATTTGTGAACTAAAAGTGAGAGGCATATTGGCAGTGGTACTGTAAGAAGTAAAGGCTCTGTGGATGTCAATTAGAAAATGACAAAATTTTATCAGGGAAAGGTCGAGGCAGCTATGATGAAATGATTGACATTGAGAATGAAGTTTTTGTTTGCAAATGGTATGATAATCGTTGTGTGAGTCTTGTCTCCAGTTTTGCTGCTGCTGAACTGTTGAAGATGTTCAACGATATTCTGTTGCAGAAAAACAAAGGATTCCTGTACCTCGGCCAAATATTGTAAAAGAATACAATTCTGCAATGGGGGGCGTTGTCCTTCACGATATGTTAGTGGAGCTCTACAGGAATAAACATAGAGTGAAGCGATACTACTTGAGGATAGTGTTTCATCTTATCGACATGTGTGTAGTAAATTCATGGTTGCTATACCGCCGGCATCACAAACAATTGCAGTCAACCACAAAGGTAGTTCCACTACTTGACTTCAAAACAAGTGTTGCCCATGCTCTCCTGTCTTGTGGGCAAGACAAATTGAAGAAGCGAGGACGACCTTCAAATGATGCTCCAGTGTACAAAGCACCAGCCAAAAAATACAAAATCACCCCAAGACCGACCGATGATGTTCGATTCGATGGAGTAGACCACTGGCCAATACCTACAAATGAAAAACTTCGATGCAAAAACTGTATCACGCAATACACACAAATGATGTGTCAGAAATGTGGACTTTTTTCTGTCTAAACCAGAAGAGAAACTGTTTCCTCTCTTTCCACCAGAAAAGTGAAATTTTTCTTTGGCTTTCTATTTGTTCATCTATTTTTATGCGTTTTATCTATATGACAATATTATACATCACTTTTATCATCCATGATTTATTTATTTCTAGAAACTGAACCTAATAAATATAATTCATGTAAGATTGTATATGAATATAATGACCTAAGGCCGGTATTACCCGGTAATAGTTCTATTATAATAGTTGATCATATGAAAAAAGATGAAAATATGATTGCGTATTCTAATCTCGTTTCATATTATCAAATATGATAATAGAAATATTACCGTGTAATACCGGCCTAAGTTTCAAGTGATGGTCAATTCACATTATATAACAATAGAAAGGGGGTTCTAATACCATCACTCTTCTTGATACAGTTTACTGACAAAAGAGTGGAATAAAACATTATTTTTCAAATTCAAGTGACAATAGAGTGTGGAATAATTCAATATTTACTTATGGAAATAAGGATTAATCTACGGAACTTAACATAATGTGTTCCAATTACATAATTGTCTTCTATCAACTGATAATTATTGTATTATATCAATTTCTTGTTATCGGAGAAGGATATGACTTATCATACCATTTCAACCCAATGATGATTATTGTGATCATTGTTTAATTATGACGTAATAAAAATATTTTGAACCAGAAAACATTATTTTTACGTTATTAGAGCTCTAAATAAACGAAATACACAGTGAAAAAATTTTTTCAACATGATTCTCTCAGGTTGGGCTGGAAAGGGCTAAATACATAAATGAATATGTATGTCTCATTAACTGATCTATCTCCGTTTAAATCGATATTTTCCATCAACTGATATTATCCAATCTCCATTTAAATCGATATTATTCATCAACTGATCTATCTTCATTTAAATCGCTATTCTCCATCAACTGATCCAACTCCATTTAAATTGGTATTCTCCATAAAACCTGATCTATCTCCATTTGAATCGATATTCTCCATCAACTGATCTATCTCCATTTGAATCGATATTCTCCATCAACTGATCTATCTCCATTTGAATCGATATTCTCCATCAAAACTGATCCATCTCCGTTCAAATCTATATTTTCCATCAACTGAACTATCTCAGTTTGAACCGCAATGGTGTATAGACTACTGGCCTAAATGCCTTCGAAAACAAGAAGACAGATATGGGAAGCTCAACTTTTCAAATTCAAGTTTTCGAATCATAGAGTTATAGTATCGTAGCTCAAAAAATACAATAAGTTCGGAATCGATATTCACAAAGAGTACCTTGTAAAATAGATTGAAACGAAGATCAAATGATCCAAGTATAGGGGGAAATTGATTTGTCATTCATTGATAGAAGAGTAAATGATTGATATCTATTCTCTTCGATATGAAGTAATCATTGATAATTTGCCTCAAAAGCAGTCGTTAGGTCATGTCAGAGGCCCTGAAATTGTTCAGAGGCGACCTGAAAACTCTTACACCAGACCTGAGCCAGCCAGGTCACTCGATATTAATATTATTATTATTATTATTCATCGATAATTCTATGAAATGGATTAGATAAAATGAAATGGAATAGAAATATATCTAGGTCCTAACAGGAAGTCATCTTCAACCTTCAAAATTAGTTTATAGTTGGGGGAATACTCCAATTCAATATTATATAATTCTTAAATAATTTAATATTATTAATTCAATAATATTCAATCTTTGATCAATGTAGTAGACCAAATCAAACACATTCCAAATTTGATATGAATAGTTGATATAAAAATGCATTCAAATACATGAAAAAGCACCCGCATACATTGTAACAGAATATCTATCACTCCAAAACTTCTCCTCATACCAAATTTGTGATCTCATAATTTCAATATTCAGTTGGGAATCAGGTAGCATGAGATGCTTCTGATACTTTTCCAAAAATCGCGAACTTTTCTGTTTGTATTTGAGGAATACTTTCTCGCCTACCCTGTTATTACAGCTGTTAGCCCACGAGAAAAACTTCTCAATGGCCTGATTTCAAAGATACATTCAACATTCCAAGATGGTGGGTTCTCTCAAAAATTTATTCCACTCTCCCATTCCACCTCAACGCTCTTTTCCACTCTTTCCTTTTCTTCTACTTATACTTCTTTTTCTTGTTCTTCTTCTTTTTCCTCTCCTTATTTTCTCTTGATTTCTTATTTCTTCTCCATGAGCCTCGACAGAAAAGTTTTTTTTTGAATCAGTGCAACGCGATCTTTCACTTTCACATTTTTTGATCTTTCACCTTTCAACTATTCTAGGTCTTCCACTTTCATTTTTTTTTCTTCATGGAAACTCCTTCTCATTATTCCACATGTCTTTCATTTCTATCTTTTCTGCTGTTTCCTATCCTTCCTTCCAATTCGCCATATTTTTTCGAAACTTTTCCTCTCACATCTTTCTATTCCTGGTAGTACTTTTGGACTGCATTCTCATTTCCAATGATCATCCAACATTTAATCGTTCGGACCCAAAGGTGCGTACAGACCTACGCGCCACGAATACGCTGCTGTACATCAGCTGATGCCAAACGTAATATACTCGTATCTTACTGTTTTTCACAAGTATACAGGTTTAACAAGCAGAAGAACAGCTGATAAAATGTGGGCGCATTTCACTTTGCATTAAGATGGCTTAGAAGTGAAACCTCGTAAGCCAGCAAAAATATTTCTGATTTACGAGGCTTATCTAGTTCGAAGCAGCTGATTTCTCTATTATTAACATATTCATATCACAGTATTAAGAAAAATTCGACTTAAGAGGATTAAGATCATTCTATGCTTATTATATCTGTATCTTACAGTTTCTGTACAAATACAGGTATAATAAACTGGAAATCAGCTGACAAAAAGCTAAACGTTAATGTTCGCGGCGCATAAAGGTAGGCGCACACAGATCGTCATCGGACGGACGGCAGGCATCGGACGGATCGGACGATTAGATTTGATGCATTGTTTTCAATTGGAGTGCGCATACCTATACGATGCAGATAGGTATGCGCACTCCAATTGAAAACAATGCATCAAATCTAATCGTCCGATGCGTGCCGTCCGTCCGATGCCTGCCGTCCGTCCGATGACGATCTGTGTGCGCCTACCTTTAGTCTATACTCACCTCATTATTAGTTGTGTTGTCAAATTGAAAATAGTATTCAGTCATATTCGTCTTTAGTGGAAGAGAAGACCTTACTGTCCAAACTTCGCCTCGTCAACAAATAAAGAAGTCATTCTATTCTATATTGTTTCTGTATTTTTTGTATATGCTCCGGTTTTGTGCAGTAGCATATTTTTTTCTTGTAAAGCTTTTCTGTATTAATTTTTTTGGAAAAAGATTAAATCTATTTATTGATACATTCATCCATACATGGGCTTATATAATGACAAGACTGAAATTTTGCACTAAACTGATATCTTTCTCAAGTTTCAAGAGTATAATCTGCCAATTCTCATCAAATTGTTCTTCAAATCAGTGGCATTTCTCTATCTACTTCCACTTTTTCATCTTCTTCTTCCACTCTCAGTTCGTCTGATTTTTTTTATGTCTTACTTTCTCTGTGGCGGCCATCAACATGCATAAGGAATGTGGAAGGGTTGTCTTCTTATTTTTTTAGAGGGTTTCTATGGCCTCATAAAAGCGCAGTTCGACTCTTTCTTCTCACTGAAAGTTTGAGCGATGCCTCTTCAAATTGAAAAAAAGATCCGCTTTTATGGTACGAAGGGTTCTTCTATTCTTTCTATTTTGGTTTACTCTTAGGCACTACTCACAATACACACAGCAACGCTTCAACTGTGTGTTTTGTCAACTACAATCACAGAATTCCCAATTTTCAATTCAAAAAGGTTGAAAAATTCTGAATATTACTAGTATATTGCCATTGGAAAGCTTTAATCCAACACTAAACCTTCTTTCTCCGTACCTCTTCATCCTTTACATCCCTTCTTTCTCAGTTTTGTTTTCCTCTCCTTCCCTTCCCACAATTTTTTCCCTCAAATCACACTTTAACATAAAGAATAGGTAGCATAAGGAGAGTGATATCTCATGGTAAAGGGCGTTTATGTTACAAATTCCACTTTAATCTCAAGCCGATAGTCCTAGTAGTTCTGAAGCGATGTGACGCTGTTAAGTCTCTCTTTCTGTGCCGTTCTTACACTCTCATCAATCCAAAACAGTAATAATTGACGGTAGTTGACGGTAATGAGCTTGATTTACCAAAAAGTCATCTTGAACTATGAAACATGAGCAACCTATACCATTAGATATCTTCTTATGCTATCGTTTCTCCATAATTTTTCCCTACAAATAGAATAGACTGTAGATAGAATTAATTGTACACCCCACTATCCATATGGAAAATACTGTGAAAATTGTAGAATGTATCCTATAATATTAAGCAAGCAATTCTGTATATTTATATCTGGTTATTTATGTTCAACGGATCTCGAAAACGGCTTTAACGATTTTCACGAAATTTCAAACATAGTAGGTTTATATGGTATAAATATTCGATTTCACTAGGTCTCATCCTTGGGAAAACTCGCTGAACAACATTAAAAGGATAATTCATCCTTGGCTGGAACCGCTGAGACTTTAGTCGTCAGTGAATAGTAAAAAAGGAAGTGAGCGAGTGAGTATGTGAAAAATCAAAGTATCGCATCCCCGAAATTCATAAGATGACGTATAGCCAGCTGTAAAATATGAACACGATATTTTAGAGAATTGTTTTCTGTTTATTAATAAATGAAAAATAACGAGAGAAGCTCGGTGCCTAGATATTGATGTATGAATTGGATCATATAGATTAGTTACATGAGCAAATAAATTTTTAAGATAAATAGAGAGATACTTCCACAAATAGTGCGGAAGTCTCACAAACTATGAGAAAAAATATTATTCTTCAACAAACAAGAGCTATTCCTTTGAACTCTTAAATTTTGAATTCTAGACTATTTTTATTAATAGACAAAATGTGAACTAGTTTTATATCAAAGTACAATAGGTAATGTTATAATCGATATATCTGATTTAGTATTATTAAGTGATATATAATTTAGTTTATAAGGTGATTGACATAACCTTTTTGTTCATTTACATCACTGATACACAGCTCATTTGTTACTCAAACAAGTGATTGGTTTGATGAACAACTTGTTGCTGATAAATTAAATTGATCTCTTGGTCGCGCACAAGCCTATATTTCGTGTAGGCATCATCCTCATGCAAAAAAATGTCTCAATCACAGAAGCTCCCACAGCATGGAGCTCAATATAGCCTACTTCTGAAAAATGATAAACTTAAATCATGTTATCAAATTCAGTGGCATGATTGGAATCGGAGAAGAATCCTAGTAATCAATTTCTCCTGAAAACTAATCCAGTACGAGAATTGCAGAAGGAAAGCATACAGCGATGATATGAATGATAATTTTTACCTAGTACCTACCGCAATCTAGTGGCAGATTTTGAAACTAGTTGTTTGAAATCGACTCGGCCAATCAGAAACGAGCGAGGACTCGGTCTATAGCTCATCAGCGATTGGTCAGTCATTCAAACGTGACCAATGACTATGCTTAACATAGTATAGAATGGAACAAAATGGAATCTTTAAATATTGAAAGCATGACAGCAATATCAAGAAGGTTATATCTGGAATAATAATTTACTCTTGTCGAGCAAACTAAAGCTGCGTTCACACCAAAGTTATTAACAAAATGCCAAAAACTTAATCCTTAAAGATTTTTAAATCAGTGGTTTCTTGACAATTTCTTAGTCTTTTTCATTCAATATGACTACGTTTAATGTCAATCTACAAAGGTATACATGTGAGTATGGTCACATCTTTTCTAATGTGTATAATTCGGGGTTCAAACTCATAGCTGATCTCAAATCGAAGATAACTATGAAGTTCATAATCAAATCTATCTAGGCTCAGACTGAGATGTAGTATACGTGGGATTGAGTTATCAACATTTTGTTAAAAACTCTGGTGTAAACGCAGCTATATTGGAACTCAAAAAGAAGAATATGTATAAGAGAAGGAACACTTCCTCACATCTAAATCAGTGAGATACGCGCGTTCTTTATTATTCCATTCTTGCACCAGTTTTTCAAGAAAGGAGGTTCTTGTGAATGGCCAAGTACTTTTGAAAGTTTCAAGAATTCCTTCATCAGCATCGACTGAATCCGCCAACAATAATAATAATTCACGACAGACTTTTCCCACTACAGTTTTTCTCAGCTTTTCTTCTTCTTTTTTGACACTTTTGTTGGGTGCATTCACAGAAAAAAAGATTCATGACCTACTGTTTTTTTGTAGAGGCGGAAAAAAGATGAGGAAGGAGAAGAAGGAGGAGGAGAAGAGGAAGAAGAGAAAAGAAAAGAAGAAGGAGAATGAGAAGAAGTGGAAGAAGGAGAAGCAAGAAGGAGAAGGAAAGAAGAGATTGAGAAGAAGGGAAAGGAGGAGAAGAAGTAGACGTAGAAGAAGAAACAAGAGAGGAAGATGATGAGGAAGATAAACAAGGAGTAGGAGTAGAAATGAAAACGGAAGTGGATGTGTGGGAAGAAGGAAAAAGGTGAAGAAAGGGAAGAAGAAAAATAACAAGGAAGAAGAAAGAGAAGACGATGAGGAAGCAAGAAGTCGATGTGAAGTAAAATAGCGAGGCACAAAGTGGGCTGAGATTCGGAAAGTTTACCTACTTGTTTTATGGCCGCCATCCCGATGAAAATGTTATGACCGAGTAAGAGATAGAGTAGGCCAAGATGAGAGAGTGATTCAAGAAAAAAGAAATGCATTGAGAAAAAGAAAGAAACTATCCATCCCAGAAGAATGTAGAAGATTAAGGGAGATAATGTGCAAATTGAACTGATATGAAATGAAGGAGTAAAACATAAAGTAGGCCTGGATGTAAAAGGAATCAGAGTGGAGGAGGATACAATGAGAGAAGAAGATGAACTATTCTAGAAGATTGTAAAAGAGTGAGAGAGATAATATGAAACTTGAACTACAGAAATACAGCATAAACCAACATAATTTTGAATAGATGCAAGGTTTTGAATATAAAATAGTTATTTGTATATCTAGAGTGAAAAGTACGACTTTTTCTCCCTGAGGGAAAAAGTTTGAAGCCCGAGGCGCAGCCGAGGGCAACAATTTTCCTGAGGGAGAAAAAGTATTTTTCGCTCGTGATGTACAAAACATTTTTCCTCCATCTACATTTTTTTATAGAAACTGCAAATAAAATCATTCTAGTAACTTACGTATTGGTGACAATGTTTCCTAACAACATAACCTAAAATCTAAAACCTAAAAACCGGTCATTGATTGCATGCCACTTGCCGATTGCGCTATCTATCGGCAAACGTTTGTAACAATCATACAGCTGAAGCTACCAAAAATGGCTGACTCCAGATCACGCGGTTCAGATTTGAATTGCAGATAAAAAATATTTGTTGGCTGGTATTTTGAATAGAATAAAATATTTTAAAAATTGTATAAATTTTTATCGTCTACTAATATTAAGAATATCATATCATACAAAACATAATTTCATGAGTTGATCAAATTTCTGGTTGTGTATTGATTTCAGTTGACTCAATGACATTACACCCTATTATGCTTTCTCATCTGAGCTTAGACCTTCTAACCTTTTACCATGCAAGTTTTTAATATAGAGATGCTTCCCAGGTATTTAAATGGAGTCACTTTTACTCCCTAGGGAGTTTTTCTGTTTTTTACTACCGAGAGCGAAAAAGTGACACTTTAGTATTATGTTTCAGGGAGTAAAGTTAGTACTTTTGACAGTAGGTGGAGGAAAAGTATATTTCTGTTTACTTTGATTTTAGAAAATTACTTCAGAAAAATATTTAGTTATGAAAGTTAATCGATATGATTTAAGGAATGAGAGGTATGCTGTATTATTCACTTCGAATAATTTAGCCAGAAATACCTTAATCTACAT
>NW_024091761.1:0-19517 GCF_014356525.2 Nilaparvata lugens
TTTCAATATTTCACAATGAATTTTCATAATCAAGATGAACTATTTTGTTGATTGATTATTAATTCTACATTGTTAAAAGACGATCTGGCAACAGAGCAAAGCGAGGAAGAGATACAGCTATCCGCTTTGTTGAATGATAGACAAGTATAGCAACACCATTGCTAATCAAACACTGCCATTATAACGTGGACCTCACTATAGACTACAATAAGCTGAATTCGTACACAATAGTGAAAATATAATTCACATATGTTCTAATGTGATTGTTCATACTAACTCGGCCGGGCTGAGTAGGAATAGTCCGATTAGACTTGGAAATCATTGACCGAGCGAAGTGCGGTCTAAGATTTAAGTCGACGGTTTGGCATTTCTCTGAATGTTTAAATGTTTATATGTTGCGCATTTACGGTGAAACGCGGTAATAGATTTTCATGAAATTTGACAGGTATATTCCTTTTTTAATTGCGCGTCGACGTATATACAAGGTTTTTGGAAATTTTCATTTCAATGATAATATAAAAGGAAAAAGGAGCCTCCTCATACGCCAATATTAGAGTAAAAATCAGTGTATAGAATTATTCATCATAAATCAGCTGACAAGTGACTACACAGCTGTGTGGAGAAGCCAGTCTATTGCTGTATTTCCATAAGGTCTATAGTTTCAATCAGGTACTTGTGGATGAGAATACTGCGTGAGGTCTACTGTTCACAGAACTACTAGTATTTTCAATGTTCTCTGTCACTGTAGTTTGACAATCCAGATTAATGGGAATTCCACCCTAAGGGGAAACGTTTAGAGCCAGAGGCGACACATCCCTTTGGCAAGAAAAAGCCCTTTTGTTCCGTGAATAACACTACATTTTTCCTCCTCCAAATATATTCCAAACTTTCCTTCGGAGTACAAGCTTGTTCAAACTTCAAACATAACCTTAAACCACGTGTGTGAACAATGAACAACAATTATATAGTGAGATTCAGGTTATAAAGTCAGCACCTGATCAACATTGGTGTTGCTATCCTTGTCTGTCATTAGACACAGCAGATAAGTCTATCCTTTTCCAACTCTGCACTATTGCCATGGTGTTTTCATTAGATTAGTCTTTATACTATCATTGCAACTGACTCTATAACGAGAATCTCACTGCAATTCTAGTGTTCCTCTACACTAAATAATTCATTTAGTCGTTCTTTAATATTTTATTTTCACTATACTTTTCTGGTAATAGTTTCTTGAGAAACTAAATGGTTAATTTTTTCTTGCAGAGAAAACGTGATTGCAGTCAGGGAACGCTTATGGCCTCGCCAACCTGAAGAAGGAGAGGCAGAAAGGAGAGAAAGAGAGGAAAGAGAACGAGGAGAGAGACGGAGAAGAGCAAAGGAACGCCAACAGAAACTTATGGAAGAATTCGCTTCGCAACAGAAACAATTTATGGAGAGAACGTTGGAAACAGGTAAATTAGAAAATTAATCGATCTGGCTCATTTTCGTTCAATTGGAATAATTTTCATGCTTAACTGAACTAAAATAGAAAGAAAAATCCTCCCAACTCTACTCACCAAATGTGGTATAGAAGATCATTAATACATCCAAGGGAACCAATTATCCTCTAAATGATGGAAATAATGAAGAAGACGCTCCTGAAGAAGAATCCGATGCTGGAAACATTGGGGTGTATGAATTTCCCGAAAATCAGAACAGTACCATGTAACATTCCAGAGTCTTGATTATGGGAATGAACGTGTTCAAGAAGAAAATATCATCTTCAATTGTTCACTTCCAAATGACATTTTTCAGATCTTTATCACCTACTTATTAATTATCCAATATCATGAGCAATATATTATCATTATCACTACTCTTGATACGGGTTTTTCATCATTTTATTGAACCTCTGAACATGTAACAACCAAGGTTATGGAAAAACGACCTGAGACAACACACCTTATATCAATTAATATCAGTTAGCCTTGGATTACTGGCTAATTATGAATAATAGCATTGAACATAGTATTAAAAAATCAATAAAGTTCAAATACTTGCAAGAATATTGCATTCTGATGAAATAATAAAGATGTGTACTAAATATTTAAAACTCAATTTACACAAAACTTGAAGGTCGTTCTTCCACCCAACTCCTCAATTTATAGTTTTAGCTCATAAAATCATATGAATACACTAACATATGATCAAAATAAGAATCTTCCAGCAGTATTTATTTACTTCATATCACTTGAAAATGGCATCAATGTCCGAAACATGTTGTGATTAAATAATTATTCAAAAAGGGTACTGAGATTTTTATTTTTCTTTCTATTTCTATAAAAAGTAGCCCTATACAGAAAAGATATAATTAACTGAACTGCTTAACTTCCCATTTATTACAGTATCTCGGTCAAACGGTCAAAGTACTTGACTAAATGAGACTCTTCCTATCAGAGGAGACTCTCCCATTTGTTCCAGTATCTCGGTCAAACGGTCAAAGTACTTGATGATATGAGAACTTGTCTAACTGAGACTCTCCCTGTCAGAGGCCCTGAAATTCTCCAGGTGCGACCTGAAAACTGTGACACCAGACTTGAGCCAGCCTGATCACATAATATTATTGTCGTGTATCAATTTTTGAAAATTGTTTTGTTTGAATTATTTTAGTTACAAAAGTTCATTAAGAATTAATTCGAAAATCCAGTGAATATTTATCTATTTGTTGATATAATTACAAATCATATGAATATGATCGGGATAGAGCAACATGGATAGCCCAAAACTATTCTGCTCCGAAATTTTGATAGATAATAAAATGTCCGAAAAAATAGATTATGTAAATAAATCTAGGGACTTCTGTTACTGCAAATATTGACCAAAATACTAGATAGCAGAAGGAAATTCGTTGATTGATAATGGAAAAGAGGTGAAGCCGAACGGTCGACAACCGAGAGGTACCGGTTCGATTCCCGGTCTGGGCAATGTTTTTAAACAGTTTCATTTAACGAACTTCCTTCTGCTATTTAGCTCTTCGGTAGGGATGGGTATCGATACATCGATGTTTCAACATTAAACATCGATGTTTACTGCTCGATGTTTTTCACTTATCGATGGTTTACCTAGACATCGGTCATTCGATGTTTTTGACGTGACAACGTCTAATAAATTGGTTTGCCGGGAGACATTTCAAGAAACTGCGTTACGTTCCCACGTTATGCGCTCACAATGAGAGCGAGTGAGAGCGTTCGTTTCGGTTCACGGTCGTCTGGAAAGAGCACGAATAGGAGCAGGGCGAGCAACGCGCCGCAGCAGCCGAAGGCATTCACCTGGAGAGAGAGTGAACTGAGCAGTCAACCTGCGCAGGCGCCGCAAGCAATCTCCTGCGACTGCGCCACTAATTCAAATGTCAAGTCAATGGTTGTCTCTCTCGCTCTTAGGTGGGCGTGGGCTAACCATGCCCGAGTGGAAGGGACGCGTGCCTCTCACTCACTCTCATTGTGAGTTATTATTTCATCCTTCTTCCTACTATACGAATGAATATTCACATTAAAATTATTTTACCACTCAAAGTCGTTGTCACGTAAAACTTTCGCCCGTATACCGACTTTTTTCCAACAAAAAGGAATTTTTCAATCAGGCTCTCTGTATTTTCATGTGAGACTGCTGGATACTCTTGAAGATTTACATAACCTATTTATAATTGAATAAGAGGTCGGATTTTTCGTTTCTTAAGAAGAAAGAGTTTTTCTTATTCCATTGCTTTCATCAACATACGTTTAATACCAATTATTAATCTAGCTCTGGATAGAGGTCCTCGTATTGTATGGAGTGTAGAAAGACATAAAAAACACCTCTATTCATTCTCATTTCCTAAATAAAACTATCAGGTATTGAATGAATATATTATGAGTAACAATGATTACTAAAATTAGCTTAGGATGAAATCCCAAGGCAGAATCTTCGAGGATATCCTGAAAGGTTTCTGACTCAACTATTATTGGATTTTCTTTTTTATATTCGATTAAATATCTATCTCCGTTGATAACGTAGAGTCTGATTACCTACAACTACAAACAATTCATTAACTTACAGTTTCGTTGCTGCCAATCAATGATATTCTTTATTGTTAACTACTTTTAAAAGCTCTGTCCCTTTCTTTTACATGTACATAAAAAAGGAAATTGATTTCACTATCTGAGTTACTCTAAGGATATAATAGTCTTCCGTAAAAGTACGGCAACACGTCGATATTTAAAACATCAATGTTTAAAAACATCGATGTTTACTGTTCGATGTTTTTCACTTATCGATGTTCAGGAGAAAAAAACATCGATGTTTTGTCTTTCGATACCCATCCCTACTCTTCGGTCAATATTATTTGCAATAGCAGAGGTTCTTAGTTCTATTTACACAGCTTTCATTGGTTATTATATTTATTATGTTGTGAATTAATTAAAGAACTGTTTTGATTTTTTTCGTGAGTTATTTTAGTAACAAAACTTCATCTTCAAATGGACAATTTCCATCTAGCTCTGTTTACCCTGTTGTCATATTTGCAGTAGCAGAAGTCTTCGGGTGATTCACAGCATTTAATTGGGATTTTCGTTTAATAATAATTATCCATTAATTAGCATTTGAACAAATGCAACTTACAATTTATTTCCATCTGTAGACTATGGCCATAGAGAAACAATAGCGTAAGTAGATATCCCATGGTATAGGGCGTTTATGTCGCAACTTTTACTGTTATCGCAAGCCGATTACTGTGAATTATTGTCAATTTTTAATGTTTTGTTGGGGTGAGAGTGTGAGAACAGCACAATTTGAGAGACTACCAGCGTCACACAGCGGCATAGGAAAGAACTACGTGAACTATCGGCTTGGGATAACAGTAAAAGTTGCGACATAAACGCCCTATACCATGGGATATCTACTTATGCTATCGTTTCTCTATGCTATGGCTTTGTATAAAATGAGCGCTGCTATCCAGAGATTGTCAGTTTGGTTTAAGGGTAAGCATTCCTTACCGGCAATTGGGAGGTACTGGGTTCGATTCCCGGGCTAACAAATCATTTTTTGTATAGTAGCGCTCATCGAGTTTCCATCTAGCTGTTTACCCTGTTGTCAATATTTGCAGTAGCAGAAGTCTTCGGGGTGATTCACAGCATTCAATTGGGATTTTTGTTTAATAATAATTATCCATTAATTAGCATTTGAAAAAATGCATTTTCCAATTTATTTCCATCTGTTCAACTTTATTTTATTTTTTGCAGAAGATGACGGAATGGACTGGGAAGCTGGTGAAGAAAATAGTCAAATGTTGTCGAATAAAAAAGAATACGACTGTGTGATTTGCAACCAGACCTCGCCCAGTACTGACGAAAAACTTATGGGACTCGCTGTTCTAGTGCAGGTAATTAATCATTTCTTTTGAAGTGATCGGTGGTCTTGTGAATAGAATGCTTGCGTAGCAGCCTATAGTGAGGTCCACGTTATAATGGCAGTGTACGATTGACAATGCTGTTGCTGTCCCTTTCTATCATACAACAAAACAGATAGCGCTATCTCTTTCTAGCTTTACAATGTTGTTCGTTTGCCAGAATATTTTATTTTTACTTTTGACAGTGACTGTACAAAAGTAAACAAACAATTCTCAGCCGCCATTTTTTTTTCTTCATTCTATCAAAATACTGTAGTACACAAGTTGTATAATTGATTTAAAATTAATTTTTGAAGCATTGAAATAATTTTTAGACATTTTTAAAGTTGATAACTAACCATCCTAGACTTTATCCATGCTTCAGTTAGCCTACACGTGTAGGTGAGACTTAGACCTACTCGTACCGGTATAAATAATATTGAAAGGTTATTTCTGAATTATTTCCATTGAAATTACTTATTTTAAATAGAATTTCTATTTTTCTATTTTTTTTTTAAATTGGAATGAATACCTACCAAATAACTTAATTTTTTATTGTTTGGAAATTCAGATTGGTGTATCAAAGCTTTTTAAATTAGCCGCCATTTCAGGTTTGTATGAAAATAAAAATATGATCTCAGTTATTGAAGCAAATTTTTGTATCAAATTTTGAAAAAATATTTTTTCTTGATCAATTTGACATTAAATTGCATATTTTATCATGGAAATGATAATTATTATTAGATCAAATTTAATGGGATGAATTGAGTAACAGCTGTGACAAAATGGAGAGACTTGGCAACGTTTTTCTCCTATCTTTCATCACTGCCATTATAACGTGGACCTCACTATACAGATTTCCGGTTCGAACCCCGATTGTCACCAAAAGTCACTCCCGTGTTATCGGATGGATGAACTGTCGGTCCCAGCTGAAGTGTGACATCCGTAAGGCTCATTGACGGGTTGAATGATGTATTCAGCTGGGGTGGAACTTCCGTCAGGAACTCCCCACTAATAAAAGCCCTACGAAAATTAGTATTATAGTTTTTCCCAAAATAAAACTCTCCATAGTTTTAAATATAGGTCCCGCCATGGGTCTATTGCATGTTTAGCTGGGGTTTCGTTTGTGGGTAAATGCCGTCATCGACGGGTGAGGATCTCACATTGGGTAGATTTCAATTTGTCTAAATAACCTAAAAGATTATGTTCAATTATGTTTTAAGGGGTGAGGTTGACTTTTTGTGTAGTTGAGAAGTTGATATTGTGGTAATTATTCATATTGAATGAAAAAGACTAAGAAATTGTCAATAAACTAAAACTAGATACAAAAGCAGCAGAATAGATTCTGCTGCTCTTGTATTTAGTTTTAGTTTATCAGAGATTGACAATGGTGTAATAACCGAAACCGGTCTTTCTAATTATCAATAAATCAGTGTTTTTTGACAATTTCTTAGTCTTTTTCATTCAATAGGGTGAGGTTGAATTTATACTTTCTTATACTTTCAAATTGCAATATATTGATATTATTAGAAATGTTTGATTCTTGAATAATAAACACAAATAATAAAAAGTTATTTGATCAGTTGTTTTAGCACACTTGAAATTTTGACTATATGAATGTCAACAATGCTTGTCGTCGTCGACTGCGGAAATTTCGCACAAACGAAAATGCACCTTAAAGGTAGACGCACATAGATCGTCATCGGACCGACGGCACGCAACGGACGATTAGATTTGATGCATTGTTTTCAATTGGAGTGCGCATACCTATCTGCATCGCATGGGTATGCGCACTCCAATTGAAAACAATGCATCAAATCTAATCGTCCGATGCGTGCCGTCCGTCCGATGACGATCTATGTGCGTCTACCTTAAGAATACAAACTAATAGAAAGAGCGTGTGTTTCTTCTTCTGCAGTTGAATTTGTTATGAAGTTTTGGTGACTCTTTTTTTATTTTTATTTATTTTATTTATATTTTTTACAAAGAAACACTGATTGGGAGAGAAAAACTAAGGATTTTCCTTGTACTATTTCTCTCCCAAATTTAGATAGCATTTTAAAAGTCCAAAATAGGGTTATGATTTTACTTTACTATAATTTAGTCCATTTTCACTCAAAAACAACAACTAAGATTTTCAAATTTTGACGGTTGAAAACAGAGTAAAAAACAAAAAATATCACACTCAAATCACTATTAATTGGAGAATTTTCGAATAATTTTACAAAATTTAGAGCCAGAAAAAACAACTAACTATTCAGCACAGCTGATATTACTTTTACTTTCGATATTTATTATTCAACGTACTTATGATTTTAATGTTGACTGTTTTTGCAGGCAACAAGCGTGTTGGGCCACAAACGACGAAGCAGTGAGCCGGCAGTGCTGCCAACTTCCGATCAAGAGAGAGCGAATTTCTCTCGCAACGACACACTGGGAAGTGATTTCGACAGACGTATCGAAGAAATCGACCGACACTTCGATAAGGTAATTATTTCTTCCCTCATCTCTTCATCTCAAAATTTATTTTTCCAATGAATGTAAATTTTGAACTAGCGTAGTGAGTTCTAACTGATGACTAGAGCGTCGAGCCGTTGCCCATTTATAAGTACGCTTCCTTGAGTTCTATATCCTCTCCATATGAAAATCCATATGAATCCATATATATATCCATATGAAAATGTACATGTAACATGCTGATGCTCAAAACTGTCCCTCTTCAAAATGTGTACTGCAGTCCAATAAACTAGTAGTTCTGTGAACAGTAGACCTTACGCAGTATTCTCATCCACAAGTACCTGATTGAAACTATAGACCTTATGGAAATACAACAATAGACCGGCTTATCCACACATCTGTGTAATCACTTGTCAGCTGATTTATGATGAATAATTCTATAGTCTGTTTTTTACTCTAATATTGGCGTATGAAGGAGGCTCCTTTTTCCTTTTATATTACCCTCGAAATGCAAAATTTCCAAAAACCTTGTATATACGTCGACGCGCAATTAAAAAAGGAAACTACCTGTCAAATTTCATGAAAATCTATTACTGCGTTTCGCCGTAAATGCGCAACATTTAAACATCCAAACATTTAAACATTAATAGAAATGCAAAACCGTAGACTTGAATCTTAGACCTCACTTCGCTCGGTCAAAAATGTAGCTTATGTCACTTTGAGTCCTTTAACTGAACCTTTCCAAATTAATTTACAATACGCGTCCAGTAGCTTTGCCTCTGTGACTTTGAAACGGCATATAGGCAAGGTATGGTTGGCAGGGTAATGTTCACGGCTTTGCAAAAACATCAGAGACCCTAGATCCCTAGATGGAGGAAGCTCCCTACACACAGAGATTCTTCATGAATGAGAGAGTTGCAACAATCACCAACAATGGAAATAGAATGTTGAACGAATGTCAGCTGATAGGCTGTGTTGTGCTGAACAAAGACCTTAAAGATGCATAGACTCACATACAGCGCTAGTTTCGTACTTGGAATTGAAATCCGCCATTGAGGGGGCAACCCATAAGATTATTACATACCAATGCCACCAATGCCTTTGTGATCTATTGTATTACAAATATAGATAGATATAATACTCGTGCTAAAATACCCCAATGGCGGCCTTCAATTTCAAGTAAGAGCTATCATTGGGAAGGCATAGGCATTGTGGGTCTATATCTCTCTAAGGTCTTTGGTGCTGAAAGGACCTAAAGCTCCTTGTGTTTCTTTTTGGATGCTACACGTTGCTTTTGAGAAGATACAGAAGAGCATCTGTTGCTTATGGAAAGATACATTATAGCTCCTTGTGTTTATTTTTGGACGCTACACGTTGCTTTTGAGAAGATACAGAAGAGCATCTGTTGCTTATGGAAAGATACATTAAAGTTCCTTATGTATCTTCTTATGTTATATTTCCTCTATGGTGGTTTCCAAATCGAAATACTTTGAACGTTAAGGAATGTTTCCAGTGAATAGCTTCAAAAGTGAGGTGCAAATCCCAACACGATAATATTGTTCTGTAGAAAAATAAAGTTTTCATGAGTTGTTGGTGTTTTTTTTCAGTAATATTTCATTTGTTTCTCAGCTATCTTGGCTTGTCTCAGTAGGTTTTCCGTGGTGTTTTTCTAATATATTTTGTTTGGTTTTCAGTTATCTTGGCTAGTCTCCGTAAATCTAGGATGGGAAGGAGGTGTGCATGTGCAGACGTGTGGACATCATTTGCATCTAGATTGTCTCAAGTCGTATCTACGGTCACTGATGGGACAACAACGATTTCGGCTGAAAGGTTGGTATCTTTGATTGCATCGATAGCTTTCGAATTTTATTTCAATAGATATCTGATTCTACATGGATCCCTTTTTTTCATTTAGGCCCACATCATCTAAAAGCAAGGGCCAGTATATGAGCTCGGGATTTGGCCAAGTTCTAAACTTTGAGGCTGTGCAAAGGCTTAAAATAAACTTTTCCTACAGTTACGTTGAAAAGTGGCCATTGCTGCACTGATTACAGAACGCAAAGAATCACTTTTCCGCTCTAGTGCGGGAAAAATTTTTCTGCACTCCAGATTTGCAACATGGCAACGCAAAATACTTAGTAGGTTATATGGAGCAACAGTGCAGCAAAATCAAAATGAAGTTGGTAACAGTGACTGCTGTGGCTGCTATAGTGAGCAGAGGTGCAACGAAGCACAACGTGCTAATTATTATTCATTATATATTATAACCAGGACAGCGACAGTCGACAGCCACCACATTCAGCCCACAGCCGCCTCTTCATTCAAACACTACTACATTATTCAGGCAATTTTACCCATAATTACCCACTTTTCATATTCAATGGTAACTGTAGGAAAAACTTAATGTGAAATACGTGCGCAAAGTTCCTCTGCTGCACTCAAGAAACCATTCCGCCCTCGCCTACGGCTCGGGCGTAAACGTTTCTTTCGGTGCAGCAAACTGTCACTTTGCGCACTAGTTGCACAAATAACTATTCTACTCGTGATATTTTTCAAAGTTTTTCGATCTGTATATCATCAAGCTATGAAAATGTAAAGTTTCTCAAAGAACCATTTTTATTCGATCATTACTTTTGAGATATGAGCGCCTAAAGTTTAAATTTTTGGAACAGAACATTTCAAATTCGGTAAGAGATAAATCCATTAGATTTAGAGGATAGATTCTTCATGGTATTGTTGATCTAGTAAAACAAAATTTTCTGAAAATATCAATTTTTGAGAAAGTTATTCTATTTACCAAAAATAGCTCAACTAAAAGTTATTTTTGGTTATATTTGGCTCATCCATAATATTATGAGTTTTAATTTTATTATAGTTTTTATAATGTAAGTTAATCTGACCTGTACTTGATCCTAGTATTAATATTCTGATATTTATGTCAAGTGACTTTTGTCTATGCAATTTTGTTTGTGACAATAAATTCTTGATCTTGATTGTTAAAAGACGATCTGGCAACTAAGCAAAGCGAGAAAGAGATGGCGCTATCAGCTTTGTTGAATGATAGACAAGGATAGTAATACCATAGGGAAACAATAGCATAAGTAGATATCCCATGGTATAGGGCGTTTATGTCGCAACTTTTACTGTTATCTCAAACCGATAGTTCACGTAGTTCTTTCCTGTGAAGCTTTATGACCCTGGTAGTCTCTCATATTGTGCCGTTCATACACTCTCACCCCAACAAAACAGTAAAAATCGACAATAATCAACAGTAATCGGCTAACAGTAAAAGTTGCGACATAAACACCCTATACCATGGGATATCTACTTACGCTATTGTTTTTCTATGGTAATACCATTGCTAATCATACACTGCCATTATAACGTGGACCTCACTATGTTTTATTTGATTTTGATTATGATTAATGATGAATGATTTATGGTATTTATGATTTATTTTTGTGTATTTTTCAGGGGTGAATACTCGTGTCCACTATGCCGTCAACTGGCCAACTCAGTTCTACCTCTGCCCCCTGAGCTGGGTGATTGTGCCGCTGTGGTCAGATCTAGGCCTTCCTCTCTCTCAGCCAGCATCTCTGAGCTCACCAACTTCCTCAAGGACATCTGCCTGCCATCAGGTAAGGTTCGGAAGCACCTGAAGCTGTAGGTCCATACAGAAAAGATAGCATAAGTAGATATGCCATGGTTTGTAGAATTCATTCAAAGTTTGGGAGTTTTCTATCAAATTAGGCTTGCTTCACACGCATTCGGTTTGGTTCGGTTCGTTGCCGAAAACGAATGAGGCTTTCATACATATCAGGTTTTTATTCGTACGGTTCCAATTAGGTATTTTTTTTCTCAAACACAGCTGTGTTTGGATTGTTACAATCCATGCTGGTAATAAAATACTAGTAGTTCTGTGAACAGTAGACCTCACCGCAGTATTCTCATCCACAAGAACCGTACCTGATTGAAACTATAGACCTCAAGGAAATACAGCAATAGACTGGCTTCTCCACACATCTGTGTAATCACTTGTCAGCTGATTTATGATGAATAATTCTATAGTCTGATTTTTACTCTTAATATTGGCGTATGAAGGAGGCTCCTTTTTCCTTTTATATTATCCTTGAAATGCAAAATTTCCAAAAACCTTGTGTATACGTTGACGCGCAATTAAAAAAGGAACATACCTGTCAAATTTCATGAAAATCTATTACCGCGTTTCGCTGTAAATGCGCATCATATAAACATTAAAACATTAATGCCCGTTGCAGGGTCGCTACATAAAGTCACCCATAGTTAACAGAGCCATTAGTTAACAACTCGCCCATAAATAGATGTTCGTTGCAGAGTCGTTTGCCAGACCCCTTTTAACTATATTTTCTCTTGGATATCACCATACTTATACATTATAGAGTATTACAACAAAATGGTACAGTATGAACACAATATGATACAGTATCATCTCAACTTGATACACAAACCCATAATTTGATACAAAACTTGAAAACTTTGAATTCTTCAAACCACGGGATATCTTCTTATGCTAGCTTTTCTCTATGGCATAATTCATCAATTTTTCTGTTGTGTATAAAAGAAATCGTATCTTCTCAGACAAGTATGAGATTGAGAAATCCACAAAAAGTCTCACTTATTGACCGAGCGAAGTGAGGTCTAAGATTCAAGTCGACGGTTTTGCATTTCTCTTTATGTTTATATGTTTTAATGTTTAAATGTTTATATGTTAATATTTATGTTCCGCATTTACAGCGCAACGCGGCAATGATTTTCATGAATTTGACAAGTTTGTTTCTTTTTAATTTCACGTCGACGTATATATAAGGTTTTTTTGGAGATTTTGCATTTCAAGGATAATATAAAAGGAAAAGAAGCCTCCTTCATACGCCAATATTAGAGTAAAAATCAGACTAAAGAACTATTCATCATAAATCAGCTGTCGAGTGGATTGTATATTGCTTGCCATGACGCATGCAATTCGATATCTCAATGTAACTTGGTAAAATATCAGCTGCTGTGTGGACTATTAATTGCATGCCTCATTGAATGCAATTTTTATGCAATATTAAATGAACTACGGTATTGATTGCATTCAATTAATAACGAAAATAACATAGTATTTTCTCTTGAACTTTCTCTGCTTTGATCTCGGGCTGTCCTGTTGCCAGTATGTCTTGAAGGAGATTAGCTTTTGATGTTAGCATCTTTGATACACCAACCCTAATAGCCATTAGCCGTTTTGACACCGATATTTTGCCGACACGACAAACAGACAGGATTTACTCTGATGGACAGTATAAGAGGAGGCTGTGGTTTATAACTGCGCGAGGTCTACTGTTCACAGAACTACTATTTTTTAGTGTATAACTCATTTTTCTGTAATGTGTTTTGTTACAGACAACGTCCAGCCTTATGATAGCCATGAGCAAACTGATGGAGGACATGACCAACTCGACCTATCTGAAGTGCAAACAGGAGATATTCGGCAACTGTAATCCGCAGATGTTGTTCCTGTTTGTAAGCTCCGTTGCAAGGACCAACCTCGAGATAGAGCTGGTGCAACGGGGCGGTTCTCTCTGCTCGCTGTCCTCTATGGATCAGTCGTTGATACCCAAGCGGTCTTGTATCAGTGAGTATTCCTGCTTTTAATCTTAAAAATATAATAGAGGAAAGAACTGGCTTATAGACGTACAGGATAGGACATTTACGAGAGACGCACCATCACGTCTCAACTCCTCACCTGATCAACTTGACATTTTGCATGTGGATTCTTAATTCACCGAGGATGGTTATAGGCCTATTTTAAATTCTTCATGATTGCAGTAAGTCGAGTTTTCAGTTTGTTAAGTTTTGAAAAAGACCCTTGCGGAGCACGGGTTGGTTACCTGCTAGTAGGATATTGAAATAAAATAATGAATTTTATTTCAATAAAAGTGGTAGCCCCAAGTTTGAACGCTAGCGCTTCCGAGTTAGAACATGTGGTGTGTAGAATCGTATGACAGATGCTGAGCGCCTAATTTCAAATATACAAATTATCTCACTTCTAGTTGATTTGTATAAAAAATAATTATTTTTGGCATAAGCGCGATCACTAGCGACTTCCATGGAAATGTGAACTTTTATTTATTCTATTTATTTATTTAATTTATTCATCACTTATTTAATGATACACGAACACAATCTATTAAGATGATTGGGGAAAGACCAACAGGCACAGCCCAGAGCTGTTCCTTCCCCGAATTTTTTATTCATACTCTAGTCTAAAAATCTGGTGTGGCGCATTCACGCATTCACACAACTTTCCTTGCCGTTATGAAAATTTATCACTTGACGCTAGTGTTCACGCGCATAAAAGTCTACTATTCAAAGATCCAAGACAGCTGGTGACAAGACAATAACGCTGGATACACACGAAGTCTGCTATCTCTTCATAGTGAATGATTCAATAGAATCAACAGTTGCCAACAGTTTGCAATAATTGAAATAATAACATTTTCTCAAATTTCGAGCTTATTTTCAATTTTAAGTGAAAATGTTATTAAACATAAATTGTAGAGATTTTCAAGCTTAATCTTTTCCATTCAGAATTTTTGTTTTAATTGTATCTGAAGCCTGATACTTGAGAATCTAAAATCAAACTTTGCATAGATGGGGTGGAGCTCCTGGAATTTTTACAGATATGAGACTTGTGGCAGTTGATAGAGCTTATCAATGATTATTTTAGGTATAAATTTGATCAAAATCGTTGGAGCCGTTTTTGAGAAAATTGCAAAAAACCCTGTCTTTGACAACATTTTAGCCGCCATCTTGAATAGCATTAGATCGGAATTGTTCGTGTCGGATCCTTACGGTGTAAGGACCTTAATTTTCAAATTTCAAGTCATTCCGTTGATTGGGAGATGAGATATCATGTACACAGACGCACATACACTCGTACACACACACACACACACACACACACACACACACACACACCACACACACACACACACACACACACACACACACACACACACAGACCAATACCCAAAAACCACTTGTTTGACTCAGGGGACCTTGAAACGTATAGAATTTAGAAATTGGGGTACCTAAAATTTTTTCGGAAAGCAATACTTTCCTTACCTATGGTAATATGGCAAGGAAAGTAAAAAATCAATGAGGTCGTGTCTGATGATTCTTTGTACTCTAGCCTAGTCTCGTTACAAACACATCGATTTCTGGGCGATAGATTTATTCGATATCCTTAAGCTGCGTACAGACTTTGCGCCACGAACTAGTGCATTTTGATTTTCAGCAGCTGATTATATCTGTATTTGTACAGAAACAGAAAGATACAGATATAATGAATGAGCTTAGCATCAGGTTTTGGAAAGTGAAATGATCGTGTTCGTGTCTGTACGCAGTTTGATGAATTCTATTGGACCAGATACAATATAGCGTAAGTAGATATCCTATGCTATAGGATATGCTCTCCTATGCTTATTTTAAGTCGATTTTTGTCAACTCAAGCCGATTACTGTCAACTTTGGTGTATGAGAGACTACAGTACCAGCGTCACATAGCTTCATCAAAAATGACTACTAGGACTATCGGCTTCAGTTAACAGTTGAATTTACAACATAAACGGTCTATACGGTGTCTTATCTTCTAATGATATCTTTTTTCATCATATTATTTCAGTGCCACTCCTCCATTCCAAGAAACTGGCACGTTATTTAAAAGCATTATCATGTATTGTTTCATTTTTACTTTCCTTGCCCTATTACCATAGGTAAGGAAAGTATTGCTCTCCGAAAAAAATTGAGGTACTCCAATTTCTAAATTTCTATACCTTTTAAGGTCCCCTGAGTCCAAAGAAGTGGTTTTTGGGTATTGGTCTGTGTGTGTGTGTGTGTGTGTGTGTGTGTGTGTGTGTGTGTGTATGTGTGTCTGTGTACACGATATCTCATCCCCCAATCAACGGAATGACTTGAAATTTGAAACGTAAGGCCCTTACAATATAAGGATCCGACACGAACAATTTCGATCAAATGCGATTCAAGAAGGCGGCTAAAATGGCGAAAATGTTGTCAAAAACAGGGTTTTTCGCGATTTTCTCGAAAATGGCTTCAACGATTTTGATTGAAGTTATACCTGAAATAGTCATCGATAAGCTCTATCAACTGCCATAAGTCCCGTATCTGTAAAAATTTCAGGAGCTCCGCCCCATCTATGCAAAGTTTGATTTTAGGTTCCCAATTATCAGGCTTCAGATACAATTTAAACAAAAAATTTCGAGTGGAAAAGATTCAGCATGAGAATCTCTACAACTAATGTTTAGTAACATTTTCGCCTAAAATTAAAAATAAGCTCAAAATTCGAGAAAATGTGATTATCCAATTGCAAACTGTTGGCAACTGTTTATTCTATCAAATGATTCATTATGAAGAGATAGCACACCTCGTGTGTCTCCAGCGTTATTGCCCTGTCACCAGCTGGCTCAAATCTTTGAATAGTAGACTTGAGATGCGCGGGAACACTAGCATCAGGTGATCAATTCTCAAAACGGCAAGGAAAGTTGTGTGAGTGCTCCACACCAGATTTTTCAACTACGTAATTATACACCTGTATTTTTATTTATTGTATATCATCGAGAATAAAAATTATATTATTTTATTTGTTTCAGTGCCACTTCTCCATGTGCTAGCCGAGCATGCCAAGAAACTGGCACAGTGGCCAGCCTGGGAGACATGGCAACAGTTGGCAGGGTGTGCCAGTCAGGATGACACCGCCCCGGCCCTCATACCAGCCGAACCACCCATGCCATTGATGCTCAGGGACCCCACGGCTCTCCTCATTCATTTCATACTACTCTTGCCGCTGCATCTCGATCAGAGTAAGTACAACATCTATACTACTATAATAGAGGAAAGAACTGGCTTATATACGTAAGGGATAGGCAATTCACGAATGACGCATCATCACGTCTCAACTACTCAACTCATTAACTTTGCCGTGCTACCAATTTTATCCAAATAGGTTTGATAGTATTTCACCTATCACCCAAGAAAGTCATCGGTTCCAATTTTTTCTAATATCTTGATAAATCATGAACGGAATTAATGCCTATGAATGAAAAGTCTAGTTCAGAGCAAATCAAATTATAATTTTCATAATACTTGGGCATTTTACAACAAATATTTACTGAACAAAACCATTTGATACTTGAACAGAAAATTCTTACAAGCTAAAATACTTATCTATTCATATTGAGCTCATATATTTGGCTACAGGATTTCAAATTACACAAAACATTCAACACAAATTTAGAACACAATAAAATTATTCAGATCTCAATTAGAACATTTTAAATTTCAATTTTATAGAAAAATTTCAAGAGTAAAAACATTTCCACAAGCCAGCAGCCATTTTTTCATGAGAAAAAACTGAAGCCGCTCGGGTGAAGCCTAGACAGGTCATCAATTTTGCCAACCTCACTAATAAAGAATGCAACTCTACAATTTCATTATTATACTCATAAAACTTTATTTTTAAAGTTTTTTAAATTTATTTACCCTTTATGTTGTTTAGAATTATCTGTTAATTCAGAAATAGAACTTTGTTACAGTAGATTGTTCACACAAGTATATCTGATAATTCCCGGTAAAATGTCAAGTCCGCATATCGATTACACTGATATTGCTATAAAGTTTTATTGATATTGAAATGAAGATTCGATTTTAATTGAGAAAAAATGTAATATTACAACTTGAAATGATTTATTTAGTCTTAATTAACCGAGGATGGTTATGGGCCTATTTTCAATTCTTAAAAATTCCATTACCTCAAGTTTTCAGTTTGTCAAACAGGGCCACACCTGTGTTTCGTATGGACACGTTAATTCGTCGGTCCCGGCTGCCTAAAAAGCAGTCGTTAAGCCATGTCAGGGGCCCTGAAATTGATCAGTTGCGACCTGAAAACTCTGACACTAGACCTCAGCCAGCCAGGTCAATCTGTATTTTTATTATATTATTGTAATGTAAGCGAAAAATAATAAATTGATTGAGAGTTTAAACTAAGGCCTGTTTGCACAGTTTTTACTTTCCTTGCCCTATTCCATAGGTAAGGAAAGTATTGCTTTACGAAAAAAATAAGGTACCCCAATTTCTAAATTTCTATACTTTCAAAGTCCCCTGAGTCTAAAAAAGTGGTTTTTGGGTATTGGTCTGTATGTTGTGTGTGTGTGTGTGTGTGTGTGTGTGTGTGTGTGTGTGTGTATGAGTGTATGTGCGTCTGTGTACACGATATCTCATCTCCCAATAACGGAATGACTTGAAATTTGGAACTTAAGGTCTTACACTATAAGGATCCGACACGAACAATTTCGATCAAATGCAATTCAAGATGGCGGCTAAAATGGCGAAATGTTGTCAAAACAGGGTTTTTCATGATTTCTCTCGGAAACGGCTCCAATGATTTTGATCAATTCATACCTAAAATAGTCATCGATAAGCTCTATCAACTGCCACAAGTCCCATATCTGTAAAAATTTCAGGAGCTCCGCCCCATCAATGCAGATAGATTCCCAATTATCAGGCTTCAGATACAATTGAACAAAAAAAAATCAGTGGAGTAGATTGAGCATAAAAATCTCTACAATTAATGTTCAGTAACATTTTCACCTAAAATTGAAAATAAGCTTTAAATTCGAGAAAATGTATTATTCAATTGCAAATTATTGTTGATTCTATTAAATGATTCACTATGAAGAGATAGCCGACCTCATGTGTGTCTCCAGCGTTATTGCCCTGTCAGCAGCTGGTTCAAATAGTAGACTTGAGATGCGCGTGAACACTAGCGTCAGGTGATCAATTTTCATAACGGCAAGGAAAGTTGTGTGAGTGTACCACACCAGATTTTTTTTATTGTAATTTGACTGCAATCTAACACTTCGGTTAATGAACAGTTAAATTCTAGCTTAAATTAATAAAAGTTTGACATTAAAGGGGTATTCACTCCTTCACAGTCTGAGTGAGCAATGCCCATGCACTGTTTCTTTCAGAATCACTCTTACTACATTTAAACGAGATCTGTAGGCTTCTTCCTTTTCAGTCTTCTCACTGTATTAGAGTTGTCAATGAGGTGTAGAGCTTGGATGTTCTGATGATTAGGTAGAGTCTCTTCATGCACTCTGGCAGCCTTTGTGATGGACGTCGCGGAGACTAGAATCGACTGGTCTGAGTGTCACCATTTGGAAACACATGCTCTCCACTAGAGTCCAGTCTCTTCTCCACCTCAGTCGCCTCAGGGCCGTTTGCACAGTGACAGTTTAAACTAAATTTCATTTTAAACTGGATCAATCCATATCAAGTATCATTTGTTATAATGTGATTCATTTTGAGTTTAAGCCACCAGCTGATTAAATTCAGTTTAAGCTTTGACTGTGCAAACGTGCCTGAAACAAATAACTTAAGGCTGTTCGTTACACTTTTTTCATTATTTAAATTAGATCATCTTTTTCAATAACGTTCAAGATCATTATAAGAGTGAGCAAAAATGGCAACTGAAATTTTTAAGTGGTCTAATAAGCGAGTTATGGGTTGTTGATGTGCTAAACTCCGTTTTCTTTCCAGATCATAAACGGTTTGACTATATTATT
>NW_024091762.1:0-18873 GCF_014356525.2 Nilaparvata lugens
TGAGAATGAGGCTTACAGTTCAATGAGCAAGGAAAGTTGTGTGAGTGTACCACACCAGATTTTTACAATATAGTTTGGAGAGCATGCTCATTTGAATTGTCCCACTGTAATCAGCTGTTTCCGTTCTGCTATAATGCCAACAATACAACAGCAAAATATTGTGAATTTCCCTCACGTTTACTGCGTTAAAGTCCTGGACCTGGACTCAAATAAGTCGAGAACTTGATAGACTACGGAGTTTAGAAGATAAAATCATGACTCAGAAAGTCAATTCAGACCCGAGAGCTTATTTTAGTCCTGGACTCTGTAAGTCCAGAACTTATAGATCCCGAGCTCGGAAACCGGCCCTAAAACTTTTTAAAGACTAGTTTCCACCTACTATGGCCATTTTCAAGTTAAAATGTGAAACTAAACAAGTTGATACTAGATAATATATATGTTCATTTATGCTTATTCCCATATGATTTATTTATTTTTGGTTGAAGTTATTCAATTTCAATTTTATTTACTCTTTCACCTTGTTGAATTCAGTAATTGAATGGTGTTAAGTTTTCCATTATTATGAGAATTTTTCGGAATCGATTAATTTTTTTAGTCAGAAAAATGTCCTTTGCAGATTGCAGTAAATTTCCAAGGATAATCTTCCTATGAAGGAACTTCAGCTTTCATATTTGAACGAGCATAGCGTGTTCCTACTTTTTATTGGAGGGTCGTGTCTTTGTGTGTTTGTACGTTTGTTTCATCGTATGTTTGCCGATAACTTTGTATTGTTCTCATCAATTAACTTCAGACCGAATTTTGAACACATATTATTATTATTTTGAACACATTATGTTCTTTATTATTCAAAACAGATCGAGTTCGTTGGCCAACAGGATTGACTCACATTTTCTAACACGATATTATTAAAAGTGCTTAAGAAGAATATAATTACAAATCGCAAACAATTTTTCAGCTGGATTGTCAATATTGTTGTCAGTTGTCACTAAGTTGTCAATATTACATCAAAATTGCATGCAATATTGATAACTCAGTGGAAATTTTCTTGATTATCCACTGATTTTGGGCGAATGCCTGTTGTTTTTACCTGGATTGTATCTGTGTATGGAAAAATAATAATGAATAAATAAATTTCAATAAGACAGCTGAAAGAATATCAGAGGAATTTTGAGCGAGCTATCCAACCCGGGGGGCTCACTAGTATACTACTTCCTACATCAAGAAAAGGTCAGTAGTAATATGCTTGAGATAACTGGAGAATTTTCTAAACTAGCTTGATATTGCTGCTTGAAACTTCCAAAATAATCTCTTTAGATAGAGGACTATTATCTTGGGAAATCTTGTACAACGTTCTCTTATCCTTCTGTCACTACTATTTTCACAAATTTTGTACATAATTTCCCCATTGTTGTAGTTGAAATGTGTACTTGAAGAAGTTATGCAAGTTTATCTTACTTTATTGACTCAGGATACCTAGAAATAATAGGATAGAATAAAATTCTCTATTGTCATTGAACACATAGTGCAATAGACATAGTCATCAGGAAACAAAAAACACAATATTTATACAATAATAGTCACAAAGACAAAAACAAAATAAAGCAATTCACAGAAGTCACAGTGTATATTTAGCGCTATATCTTTGATATTCTCAATTGATTTTTAAGATATGAAGAATTCATGATTGTCATATTCCACGATTAAACGAACTTATGATCGATAATAAGAAGTTCAATGGAAATAATTCTGATTAATTTTTTAACATTATTTTGATAAAGATCCTATTTTACAACAAGACAAACTGAAAACTTGAAGTACTGAAATCTTGAAGAATTCAAAATATGCCTTGTCACCTGGTCATATGGGACATATAATATGAATCATATATTTATCTCATATTGAATTTTAGAGTTTTCAAATAAAAAAAGTTCAATGAACAGTGTTTTTGTCTTTGAACAATCTTTGTCATCGACAGAAGGATTGTTTATTTCATTTGTTGTCAAAATTAACGTAGCTTCTATTTTTTTTCTAATAACAAACGTGCCGCTTGTGCGACAGATAAAAATATGTACTTGAATTGGCTTTCATGTTTGGCATTGACTGAGTTTATATTAATACCCAGAATTTAACTTTTGGGGAGAGCTCGTTCGTTAGGACTGTGAGTTAAGTCCGGCTGATCCAGATTTCGTTTCGTTTTATAATACAATTATTCTGTCACAGATCGGGCAGTTTAAAAATAATTGTATTGTTAAGGGAGACGGGTTCTGAGCTTATTCATTGGTTCAGGTAATATTTGTTCTTTTAAAATAGCAAAGTCGCGATTAAACCAGTGGATGCCAGAGGGGGAAGCCATTTCAAAAAGTTAGGTGACTACTGAATCATTGTTCTTAAATTTTCATAACCACAAAGATTGAATCATCATTAGCTGCAAGCGAGTGTTTTCCCCATAAAAATTCATACCAATGATGTTTTTATAATAAAATTAATCTTGTTTTGTTTAAATATATATATATATATATATATATATATATATATATATATATATATATATATATATATATTATGTTAAAGATTCATTTATTAAAGTTCTAGTTATTCTGTTCTCTTTTGTTATAATAGTTTTCCCCCTTACATAATTGGTGAAGGTACATCGTGCTTACATATTTGGTGGAGGCTTCTCCCGCCGTTCCTCAGCCTGCTTACAGCCTTTAATCATCCTGGGTAAATTGAGAATCTATATGCAAAATTTCAAGTTAATCAGTCCAGTAGTTCACTCGTGATAATGTGTCATCCGTGAATTTCCTGTCCCATACGTGTATAAGCATAGCCACCTTTAATACAGGTGTATTATAGGTGGCTATGGTATAAGCCAATTCTTTCCTTCATTATGTTATGGATATAGATTACTCACAATCACATTTTACTCTCAATTGATTTATTGAACTTTTGTCACATTGCTCCTTATTTATTGATAGAAATGAAAGTTCACTCTTCGAGTTTGATAGAACTGTACCCTGTTAATGTGTATCCACATTAACATTAATGTGTATCCACATTACATTCATGTGTATCCACACATGAATGTATAATAAATAGATTAGAGTAGCGGAACGGTAGCATAATTCTCTAGCTAGATAAATTTGACAAGAATTGAAGAGTTCAACAAGATTAAAGCTGGGTCATTACATTCATTTATGTTATACATTTTTCAAAACATGCAAAATAATTCCAATCTAAGTTAGATCAAACATCCATAGAATGATAACATTTGAATTCAATCTTAATTTCATTTATAAGAAAGTGATAACAAATGAATTTAATGTTAATGAAATAAAAACACACATATATCAATCTTGAATTTTAAACACTTATGGAGTGAAAATGCACTTATCAGACTGAGCAGAATGTCATCATCATTTTGACTCAAACTGTCATGATAATGACAGTAAATAATAACAGTCTGATGATGACCAAGAACAGGTCGAAACAATCGTCACTACCAATGTGAGTGCATTTTCACTCCATAAGTGTTTTTTTAAATTCAAGTTTAATTTTAATAGTGGAGAAATATTGATATGCAACAGAGTAATCACACATATATCATCAAATAGAATCAAATCATTTATTTCGCCATTTAAAAAAACAATCACAATTAAAGAGCAAATCAAATATGATGTAATAAATTTAAACAAAATACAAGTGTAAACTTAAAAATAAGAAAATAATATACACAATATAAATTCTCTTTACGTATGTATATATATTTACGTATTATTATATGTCCTCACCAGCAAAAGAATAAACTTTGCCCGCTGGTGACCGTTGCAAATCGAAAATATTATAATAATATTTAAAAATAAAAAAATCCTCATCATTGAGTCATTTCTGAAATGAAGAGAAGAGAAAAGTATATACATTATAAGGGATCAATTCTACAGTTTTATTTGTGTGTTTATATTTCATCATGGAAAGGTTCTACAAATTGACAGTGACTCTGTCGAGTTTTTAATTCAATCTTAATTTGATTTATCACACTAAAAATGTTTATTGAATGGCATATTTCAATACAAAAGGAAGAGCTAGAAGAGTTTCTTGGCAATCTAGCATTTCTGTGATGTGATGATAGCTTTGAAAAGAGAAAGAGTGATCCGATCTCCTGTACAATTGCTTTTGCACTGAAGACGTTATTTGAAACCATGCTTTCATCACAAGGCACGGTTCTTGCTTTTCATCAAAGGGATCGGATAAACGCGCAATTCAGCTGGAATAGAATCCAGTTTAATGATAAATAATCTAGAAAAGTCTCTTCTCTCTTCAGTGCTCTATCACTGGAAAAAACGATGATAGCCTCTTTTGAATTTGTTTAGTTTGCAAGAAGTATTCTACACTTTTGTGGCGTTGATCTCAAGTAGGCTAAATAATAATAATAAAATAATAATAATAATAATAATAATAATAATAATAATAATAATATATAAGTATCGAGTGAACTGGCTGGCTCAAGTCTGGTGTCAAGAGTTTTCAGGCCGCAACTGATCAATTTCAGGGCCTCTGACAAGAATAGAAGGCTAAATGGAATAATTTAGAAAGAGTTGATCGTCATATTGCCAAGAAGGAAAGCTCAATCCGTAATCTGTGTGGTGTAATTACTAGACAATTACAAGACAATTACTAGACCTACACATTGATCAGTCTTGTTTGTATATTTGTACTTGTAGTCAAGTTGAAAAATGCTGAATATTTTTCAATAATAATTTGTATAACTTTGGACCTCTTTAACTTCATAGCAATTTTTCAATACGGTTTGGTGTGGAACATTTTCTTGCTAATAGATTATCATTAATAATATATTTAAGAATTAGTTTAGTTTGTTGACAGAAAAACCACACAAGTTATGGTCTCACTTCTCACGTATATTTTATGGCTAAAAAGTGCTGTTGTGTAGCCTATGTTCTCCCTATGGTATGGTATGCTCTCTCTCTTGGTTGGTAGCCTCCTTGCATAGAGGCTACATTTTTCCTGATTGATAGACTATCATTTATTAATCTATTACCAAACAATATGACACAACTATATCCAGGAACAGATTTCACTTTGCAGGGAGCCTAAATTTGTAAAATTCCATAAGGAAAAATTTCATCTCTTCTTTGGTCTTTAGTTTTTGGTCTTCTCTGGAAAAAAATTGAGGCCCGGTTACATAACAGCCGGTTAAATTTTAACCTGCATTGATTCCACGAGAACCAATAAGAGAAGGCGTTTTTGAAAAGACGGCTTCTCTAATTTTTGGTTCTCGTCATCTAGTAGAATTAATCACGGTTAACATTTAACCGGCTGTTGTGCAACCGGCACTCAATCTCTTCTTTAGTCTTTCACGGATAAAACAATGAATCAATTAAGATTAATACTTTTTTGAAAAATAATGTTCTATGCTAGAAGAATAGTATATTTCGCACCTAGAGCAGAAAATGAGATTTTTCCAGCTCGAAATCGTTTTCAAGTCCGAGGCCGTAGGCCGAGGACTAGAAAAGATTGAGAGCTGGAAAACATTTTTGCCGTGGTGCGAACGATATTTTTCGCCACACTACAGGTATTGCTGACAAAATAAATAAAGAATACAAATAAAGAATACTCGTTAAGCTATCGTACCTATCTCTTGATTTTAGTGTAGAAGATTTGCAGTCAGATTTCAGATTCTTTTAAAATTTCACTTGGAATACACAGTCATCTTCAAGCATTTTTGAAAATTCGGAATGCACTAATCAACAATAAATAATTGAATAAAACTGGTTGCGAAGCGAATTAGTTTGATTCGAAACTGGAACTAAAATCATGGCGACTTCAGCTTATTATGAAAGTGACACTCGCCCGATCTAGCGGATGACTTATTAATAATAATTAGCGCGTTGTTTCCAGCCATAAGCGCCGGAAGAGACACTTTCTGGCCTAGACCGGAAAAGAAACCCTTTTCTGACGTCGTCTGCAAACAAGTCTTTCAGATCTACGTAGGGACTGGAAAACAGCTGCTTTCTGTGCAGTGTGGCGAAAACAACATTAATTGCCGGCTCTGAGATATCTGGCTAATTCTGTGGTGGTATAAATCGTGGCTAATTATATATTTTAATATTATTTCTCAATACGTTCTAAGAACCGTATATTTCTATATGATATCGATCAATAGACAGAGTTTCGTAGAAGTGTTTTCTTTTTGAAATACTCCCTGCATCTTATGACCAATCAGTACGCTTCCTTCGGAGAGCAAAAGACGGCAGCCGAGAATAAGCTTCCAGTTTTAGCCGCTAGATCGCAGTCTGCTGCACTTTCAATTCAATCCAGTGACAGGTTGATGCCTGTTGATTGTTGACTGATTGAAAATTGCATACTTAACCTACAAAAACAGTTGTGTTGATGGCTTTTGGAGATGATGTAGCAATTTTGCGGTTATGTGGTGCGTGGTGTGTATTTATTGTATGTGATTGTTATTATACATTGATTCTATTAACTAGGTTCTAAAAAAACTAGATTGGTGTTAATGTGAAAGTGATTGTGATTATGTGATTTGAAAGAGGGTGCTTTTCAATGAAGTTTGATTCTTCTTCGACATAGTCGAGCTACTAACAAAATGCAGGTTCGTGTAACTTGATTTATTATTACTAGAAATTATACTATCTTAAAGCCTATTTCATTTGCATTACTAAGACACTGATAATATAGGGCTAACTGATATTGGTAGATAGTATGTATTATTATAGTAGTTTATACAACAGTTTTATAATAGGGGTCTTTAAAGCACGAGTTAGGCTAGGAGCCCACCTACCAGTTACTCAAGACAAGACATGATCAGTCACAATACTTCTCATAGTTACTTATGAAGACATGTCCAATTGCAATAACTAATCAGTGTGAGTTGCGTCATAAGCAACAATGTGAAGTATTGTGACTAAACGTGTCTTGTCTTTTCTTGACTAACTTGTGTGCACCTAGCCTTAGATATTCTTTAAATACAATTCGTCAAAAGCTCGGTTCATCAAGTTTTCCGTATGTCAAGCTTTCCTAGCGTCAAGTTCTCATTCCGTCAAGTTTTCTAGCCGAGTTATTCTTATTACACAAGTGAGCAAGCGAGTTCTTTAGTACCATATAAAACTGTTGTACATACACTATCTATTCTTATCCACGACCATTCAAGCAAAGTATCACATTGCTGACTTGTTGTGAGGTTAGTAATCAATCTATCAAATCAATATAATTATATGATTGAAATAACAATTGGCCAGAAGCTACTCAGAGATAGTTAACAGTAGACTTGCATTACAGAAAACAAGACAAACTGAAAACATGACGTACTGAGAACTTGATAAACTTAAAAATCTGGTGTGGCGCACTCACACAACTTTCCTTGCCGTTATGAGAATTGATCACCTGACGCTAGTGTTCCCGCGCATCTCAAGTCTACTTATAAACAAAGATCTGAGTCAGCTGGTGACAGGACAATAACGCTGGAGACATACGAGGTCTGCTATCTCTTCATAGTGAATCATTTAATAGAATCAGAATCAACAGTTTGTAATTGGATAATCACATTTTCTCGATTTTCGAGCTTATTTTCAATTTTAGGTGAAAATGTTACTGGACATTAATTGTAGAGATTTTCATGCTCAATCTTTTCCACATGATTGTTCCGTTTAAATTGTTTCTGAAGCCTGATAATTGGAAATCTAAAATCAAACTTTGCATAGATGGGGCGGTGCTCTTGAAATTTTTACAGATATGGGACTTGTGGCAATCGATAGAGCTTATTAATGACCTTTTTAAGGTATGAATTTGATCGAAATCGTTGGAGCCGTTTTCGAGAAAATCCTGAAAAACCCTTTTTTTTGACAACATTTTCGCAATTTTAGCCGCCATCTTGAATTGCATTTGATCGAAATTGTTCGTGTCGGATCCTTATAGTGTATCCTGAAAACCCTTTCTTTTACAACATTTTCGCAATTTTAGCCGCCATCTTGAATTGCATTTGATCGAAATTGTTCGTGTCGGATCCTTATAGTGGAACATTAAGTTCCAAATTTCAAGTCATTCCGTTAATTGGGAGATGAGATATCGGGTACACAGACGCACATACACTCATACACACACACACACACACACACACACACACACACACACACACACCACACACACACACACACACACATACAGACCAATACCCAAAAACCACTCTTTTGGACTCAGGGACCTTGAAACGTATAAATTTTAGAATTGGGGTACCTTAATTTTTTTCGAAAGCAATACTTTCCTTACCTATGGTAATAGGGCAAGGAAAGTAAAACTGGTATGAGAACTCGACAAACTGAAAACTTGATAAACTGGGACTTGATGAACTCAAAACTTGACGCGACTAATAACTTGATGGATTTAAATCCTGACAAACCTTTCCTGATTGTTTTTTAACAATGTAGACATATAATCAATTAACAAGAATTTTAATCTCAATATTATGAAAATTCATTGTTGAATCATTGATAAATATAATCTCTTGACGAATAAAATAAATTGATTATTCTAAAATGAACAGTTAATAGCACATCACATATCCCGTTATCTTCCATGTATTTATTATCTTCCATAGAAGGTAATAGCAAGGCGGAGAATCGGCAACGCTGTTCTCCTATATTTTTCCACTACCATCATAACATGGACCTGACTATAGAGGGACCTGACTATGAACTATTATGTTGTAATATCATTAGTTTGCTGTTTTCTGTTTTGTTTTTAAAATCTGTCAAGTTCTTCCTCATATAGGATAATCTCATTAATTCTTATTTTTCCATCAAAGTCTAGACACAGATTTTATTGTCTCCAAAATATAACTCTAGGAAGTCTGTAAAGAAACTATGATAGAACACAAGTCTTTGTATAATATTATGATGATTTATCGTTGTATTTCAGCCGCCCAGGCTTATTTTCGAATACAGCTCTTTAGAGAGTTTCACTTCATACTGTCAACTGTCAGTATTCCTCATCAATAACATCAATACTTCCCATTAAGGCAACACTGACAATACAAAGTAAATCTCACTAAACAGACAACGATCATTAATCATTTCGAATTGAAAGACACTTTTATGCGCGCCGCGTTAAAACTTGTAGACTGGCTCTATACTTTTATTATTTGTGCGATAGTGGAATCGAATATGTATTTATTTCGGACGGTTACCACTATTTCGGGTTTAATTGCAACAGCTGAGGCAGAAAGCATTGTTTGGCGAGGGTTGTTCCGTTGTGAAAAAAGAGAGAAATTACAGAAGAGTGAAGAGGTTCCACAGCCGACGATAAAATGTTGATGGTCCCTAATTATGTGATGGTGGAGCTGCAGCCAGTAGGCTAGTCTTTGCAGTTTTATGATATCGTCCCGTTCCATAACCGACGTTAATGACGCTCTATACTGCCGCGAGATAAAATTCTGGAGAAAGTGTTTCTATTTTTTGTGTGTATAACACAAACAGTTCAATATAGAGCATGTGGGTGTAGGTTGGGTTGGGATCTTTTTGTATGCGATTGAAGTTTTCTAGATTAAGTTACAAGAGTTGTGAATGGATTGGTCAACAATATTATTTGTAAACTAAGCTTATTTAATTAAGTTTGTAGCGTGAATGTTGATGTTGTGGAACTCTTCCATAATTGAAGAGACTAACGTTGTCAAAGAGACAACTAAGAGACTAATGTTGTCAAAATCCACTTAATTAAAATAAAAATTAATAACAGGAGCATGCTTTCGTGTGTGATCCTACATCATCAGCTGTAAGTTACAGTACAGTTGGGAAGTAGGAAGATTCCAACCTAACAAAAAGAAAAGCAAGAGCTACTTGATCACTCTGACTAATTATTATTTTTATTTTTAACTAGCCGTCAGGCTCGCTTCGCTCGCCATATCCGTCTAGCCAGGGGGCCCCCTGGACCCCCGACTGGATCGTCCATGAATAAGATCAGCAGGCGAGCTTCGCTCGCCTGCATTTTTCATTTGAGCATTTTTATCATAATATGTTAGGACAATCCAGTCGGGGGTCCAGACTAAACGTCTGGCTAAACGGATATGGCGAGCGAAGCGAGCCTGAGGCTAGTAATATAATATTCCCAGGATTGAAGTAGCAGTGCCCAATCAATTTTTCCGCGATAAATGCATTTAAATCTTCAACTTGGTACCAACCTAACAAAGTCAACTCAACTTAATGCCAACCTGACAAAATTATTAATTAGTTGCCAGTTAACAACTGTGTCGAAGAGGTACTCTATCTAGATTATAGTTCTATAGTAACATATGATATGGAAATTTCAATTATAATTAAGAGATTGGGAGAAGAAGAATATACATGCTAAAAACGAACTTTAACCCTTAAAACAACCCTTAGAGTTAAAATATTGCCAAAAGATTCTTAGTGCGCCTCTAAAGGACCAACTGGACATACCTACCAAATTTGAACGTTTTGGTCCAGTAGATTTTTAGTTCTGCGAGTGAGTGAGTGAGTGAGTCAGTCAGTCAGTCAGTGAGTGCCATTTCGCTTTTATCTATATATATAGAAGGGAAATGGCACTCACTCACTGACTGACTGACTCACTCACTCACTCACTCACTCACTCACTCGCAGAACTAAAAATCTACCGGACCAAAAACGTTCAAATTTGGTAGGTATGTTCAGTTGGCCCTTTAGAGGCGCACTAAGAAATCTTTTGGCAATATTTTAACTCTAAGGTTATTTTTAAGGGTTTAAAGTTCGTCTTTTGTATATTCTTCTTCTCCCAATCTCTTAATAATTATAATTGAAATTTCCATATCATATGTTACTATAGAACTATATCTAGATAGAGTACCTCTTCGAAACAGTTGTTAACTGGCAACTAAATTAATAATTTTGTCAGGTTGGCATTAAGTTGAGTTGACTTTGTTAGGTTGGCACCAAGTGAAGATTTAATGCATTTATCGCGGAAAAATTGATTGGGCACTGCTACTTCAATCCTGGAATATATATTACTAGCCGTCAGGCTCGCTTCGCTCGCCATATCCGTTTAGCCAGACGTTTAGTCTGGACCCCCGACTGGATTGTCCTAACATATGATAAAAACGCTCAAATGAAAAATGCAGGCGAGGGAAGCGAGCCTGCTGATGTCATTCCTGGACGATCCAGTCGGGGGTCCAGGGGGCGGAGCCCCCTGGCTAGACGGATATTGCGAGCGAAGCGAGCCTGACGGCTAGTATATGTATATAGATTTCTGATTCCGATTTTAATTCCATTTTATGTATTCTTAATTCTAACAAAAGTATTAGAAATTATATGAATTAGGCCTACTTTTTATGAAAAATACCTAAACTAACAAAAAGAAGAGCTTATTTAATTTTGATTAGGGATCAATATCAGTGATACAAACATAAGAATTTATTCATTTATTGATACACAAAACACAATTCATTAAAATGATTAGGGAAGTTTGTTTGTTTGTTTTTTAAAGCTTCCCAGAGACTCTAATCAGAGTATAGGAATTGTCAAAAATTTATATCACATACAGTAACACAAAAAAAAGAAAAAAAATCATGCAAAGGAACCCTCTCTACACACAAACTCTTCTGTGGTATAGGATACTCCAACCATCAAAAAACTTTTCATCTTCTCAAAAACATTGATATCTTCACAATTTTTCAAATTAGTAGAAAGCCTTCTAATAAATTTGAGGCCAATATGTGTTCTGAGCTGTTCTGTGATACAGTGAAGCATAATCTCCTCTATTTCGTGTATTGTATCCATGCGAAACAGCATTTCTAGTCATAGACTTTCTTCTATCATGCATAATCACCTCATAGATATAAATAGACGGAACGGTTAGTATGCCCTAATTCTTTGAAGTGAACTCTTAACTCTCTACAGGACTCTAATGGCATAATACCTTTGATTGCTCTAACAGCTTTTTTGAAGCCTAAACATCCTCTCCAAATTATGGCAGGACCCACCCCACATTACGGGAAGGACAAACAGGTACTGCCCAAACATTTCAAATTTTTATCAAAATGTAAATGAGACTAGAGCTACTCTGATTGATGTACGTAACTTCCGACTTTGAATTCATTGTACTTCATTTATTATATGTGTTAGGCCTTTACCAATAATTTCGAAGTTCTATCCCGAGAATTGTATAACTATTATAAGAATAGATTGGATGAGAGCAGCCTTCTTGTGATTATCATGTTAGTTCTTATAGTTCATATATATTAATTCATATATTCAGTTCTTATAGGATAAATCTATTTGGTTTTTATCCTATTGTATCGAAGTGAATCACGATATTCAATTACTGTCTTCTTCTTCTTCTTCTCTAAGCGCTACATTCCTGGGTGGACCTTGGCTTTCTCAACTATTTGCCTCCATTCATCTCGCACCACTGCTTTTCGTCTCCAGCCTCTCACTGATATTGACATCAGGTCGTTCTCAACATCTTGCAGCCATCGTCTCCTCGGTCTACCTCTCTTCCTTGGTGCCCAGCATCCTGCCTTCAAGCATCTGTTTATGTATTCTATTGTCGCTCATTCTGTATACATGTCCAAGCCAGCTGATTCTCCTGGATTTGCCAAAACGTAAAATATTGCCTCCTTGTAAAATTCTGTCAATTCCTTCATTGGATCTTATTTTTAATTCTCCATCGTAATATACGGGCCCATATATTTTCCTAACAATTCTCCTTTCGAATATCTTGAGGGCATTGGCGTTAACGACGGAGAGTGTCCATGCTTCTGATCCATATGTGACAACAGGTCTGATAATGGTTTTATAGAGCTTTATTTTAGTTGTTCTTGTCACCAGTTTTGATTTTAAAAACCTGGCATTTGCGTAGTAGGTCCGATATTCTTGGTTTATCCTTCTCTTTATCTCTTGACTCAAGTCGTTATTGATGTTTAAATCTGTGCCAAGGTACGTGAAATTATTCACAGATTCGAAAGTGTAATTTCCCACTTTTAAATCTTCTTCGCATCTTCTGGCTACAGCGGCGGGCATTCAATTACTGTCAATATTCATCAAGTTCATTCTCATCTCCATGATTTTTGAAGTTGCAAATGGAATAAACTCCACTCCTGATAAGGATCTTCAGGAGCTCCTGATGGTTTTATATGAAACATCTATTGAACACATTTTTTCATTTCTGAACTCAATGCAGTTTTCCTGTTTCATTTATGAAGTCTCATCCCATTCAAATTGTTAGTTATAAGCTCAATTACTTTAGAGTTATCAACTGAGGTGGTGAAATAAAAATGAAATGAAATGGATGTAAGTTAGAATCGAATTTCTAATGTTACATCAAAACATTGCAACTGTTTGCCTCTATATTATTTTGGGAAAGGAGTAGTTATGAGAAAAATCTGTTGTTACTTTATCAATCATTCATGATACGTAATATTGAGTTTCAATGGAAGAATCTAAGAAACAAATGAATGAATTAATAAACTCCATTGAATGTCGGGTAACATTTAAATACACTGTACCTATCTTACTATGTTGATAAACATAGTTTTTCCTCTCTTCATCATATCAATCTTCCACGCCATCATCAGTTTATACCACCTCATCCAAATACTTCTAGTTCACCTTTATAAGCACATGCAGGTCATTTTTCCCCAGTAGTACCGCTGACGTTAAAAAATGAAATCAGACTAGCAATAAAGCAAGGCATCTTGGCAGTTTGCTGCCCGTTTAGGATACAGCATACAGGTTAACACAGCGGTAATGGGCCGACAAATTAACGAGCTGTAACCATATCAATAGCTCGGGTAACATGAATATTTCATACTTGGGTATGGAGAAGATGAAGAAGAAGAAGAAAAAGGAAGAAGACGGGAGAAGTCAGAAGAGAAGTAGAAGTAGAATAAGAAGTAGAAAGAGGATAATAGCGAGAAGAAGATGGGAAAAGGAGAAGAAGAAAAGGAGAAGATGGAGAATGATGAGGAAGAGGAGAAATATGAGGAGTAGGAAAGTACGAGAAGGAGGTGAAGTGGAAGGAGGAGGGTGTGATGAGGAAGAGAAGAAGAAGATAAGATGAAATGAAAGAAGAAATAGAGAAGAAATTGAAGAAAAATAAAGATGAAGTGAAGTGGAAGAAGAAGAAGAAGAAAAGGAGAAGATGGAGAATGACGAGGAAGAGGAAAAATATGAGGAGTAGGAAAAGTACGAGAAGGAGGTGGAGGGGAAGGAGGAGGGTAAGATGAGGAAGTAAAGAAGGAGATAAAATGAAATGGAAGAAGAAATAGAGATGAAGTTGGAGGAAAAATAAAGATGAAGTGGAAGAAGGAGAAGAAAAAGAGTAGAAGGAGGTAACACATAGCAGTAAAATGAGGACAAAAAGAAAATAGAGAAGAATGTGGAGAAGTAGAAGAAGAGGAATGAGTTGGAGTAGAAAGAGGAAGAGAAGGAGAAGGAGGAAGAGGAGTGGGAGGAGAACGAGAAGAATATGATGAAGAAGGAGAAGATGGAGAGAAGAAGAGGAAGAAGACGAAGTGGAGAAAGAAGGAAACGGGTGGAGAAGAATGAGGAAGAAAAATAAGATGAGGAGTAGAATGAGATGAGAGAATGAGTGGAGAAGAATGAGAAGGGGGAGAGAAGTAGGTGAAGAAGAAGAAGAAAAGAAGAGTCAGAGGAGGAGGTGCAGGAGAAGAAGAAGGGAGCGAAAAAGTAGGAGTAGGCTTATAGAAATAACTTAAATACAAGCTATATCTATATAATAAGAGAGAGTAGGGTTGTGTTTGTTCGTGTGTTCGTTTGTTCGCATCAAAACATGTCAACTTGTGGATTGCATAACGGAAAAACGGGAATGATTAGATCTCCAAATTTTGCACATAGATTATAAAAATATCAATCTCGTTCACCTGGAAGCCCAAATTTCAATTTTCCTCCTAGATTTTTTCAAAATTAATGTTTAAATTCCATTAATGGTACATTCGATTTCATTAAAAAATCACAAATCATATGGTCGAAATTAAAAAAGGAACATCTGTTCTATATTGCTTCCTACCTGAAAAACATAGTTTTGAAACTTCGTTTTCCTGATGTAATGTTTAGGCCTACACGTGGCATGGATTATTAATTTTTCAGCTAGAACAATTTTTGAGACAAAGTGCTAAATAAACGTCTACAGTTTCATCAATGCTGTATCGGCAATATGAAAACGCATGCAGTTAATATGTCTTTGAATGAAGGTGTTGTTATTTACATAAAGAAATAATTATATTCTTCCATTTTTATTTAATCAAAATTTCAAAATTATTCGAGCCCTGATAAAATGTCTGACTCACTTAACAGTCAGTCGAAAATTTTTATATTGGAATGAGGGGTATTTTGTCAAGCTGAGCAAAAAAATAAGGTCATATGCACCTTTTTGTTATATCTTCAAATGAAAAATGAGTTTTGTGGGTTGTCAAAACTCCCTCTGAAAGGGAAACCATCCAACTTATACTATCTTTTAGTAAAATAACAATGATCATCCATCCATGTATCATCTTCTATACTATAATAAAGGAAAGAACTGGATTATAAACGTAGCCTATACAGATGTAAAGTATGGGGAAATTAAGTTTGACGCATTATCACGTCAGAACTACTGGACTGATTAACTTGAAATTTTGCATATAGATTCTTGTTTAACCAAGGGTGGTTATGGACCAATTTTAAATTCTTCAAGATTTGATTACATCAAGTTTTCAGTTTGTCAAGTTTTCAATTATTTGTCATTCTTCCATTGTGTATGGAAGCAGCAGAAGATTTCTCTTAAAAGGGAAATTAGAAGATAGGTATGATTGGGGATCCTTTTCAAATGATAAAAACAGGTTTTCCGTCACACCCAAATTTTTTTCGCCATTTCGAATCCAACTTCTTTTTTAATTGAAAGGTGGTCATACTGATTTACTTGAAATGCAGCATATAAATTCTTAATCAACCGAGGATTCTTATAGGCCTATTTTGAATTCTTCTAGATTTCATTACGTCGTTCTAAGAAAGACCCTTGTGAAGCACGGGTTACCTGCTAGTACTAAATAAAAAGAAGGCCAAGAAGAAGATAGTGGGAGAAATGAGGAGAAGTAGAAGGAGAGGAAGTATGAGGTAAAAATGAAGGAGAGGAGAGAGGAGGTGAATAAAATAAATAAAGGGGAAGGTAAATGAAGATGATAAATAGGACGAGAAAGAGAAACTGGGAAAATTAGAAGAAGAAAAAGAAATGTGTGCCCGTGTTGACGTGCGCGAGCATTTGCTAAGCAACACGCTTCAACTAGTTGCTCGCGACTGGGATGGTTCTCACGCGATACCCGACATGTTTATGGCAACTGCAGTTGGCAGTTGCCGACATATCCGATATTGTCCACGGCTACTTGTGGCAACTGATTATTAGCCATGAAATATCTGCTCTCAGTCCATGCTTCTGTTAGACTGCAACTTGTTACAGTAAGGTCCACGTTATAATGGCAGTATTTGATCAACATTGCTGTTGCTATCCTTGTCTATCATTCGCCAAAGCAGATAGCGATGTCCTTCTCCAGTTCCGCAGCATTGTCAGATAGTTTTTTAACAATATAGAAATATCATTAATTAAAATTAACAAAATATTTTATTGATGGAAATGGTTTTTAAATTGCATTTAATTGGGATTTTCGTGGCAACTGATTATTAGCAATGAAATATCTGCCAGTAGTTGCTGTACGACTGCAACTTGTTACAGTAAGGTCCATGTTATAATTTATTTATTTATTTCATTGACAATTACAAATCATAATTATAATAAATATAATATGATTGGGAGAAAACAACAGGCATAGCCCAAAACTGTCTTCTCCCAAATTTTTACAAACTAAAGTTTCAAAAAAGAATAAGGTTAAGATTCCACTTGACTTCAAAAAGTCCAATTTCCACTTCAAAACTAATGACTAAACTGAAAATTTTAAATTTTGATATTTTTAATAATGGCAGTATTTGATCAACATTGGTGTTGCTATCCTTGTTTATTATTCGCCAAAGCATATAGCGCTGTCCTTTTGTAGCTCCGCAATTTTGCCAGATCGTTTTTTACAATGTAGAACTAGTAGTTCTGTGAACAGTAGACCTCACGCAGTTTTCTCATCCATAAGAATCTGATGTCTCCTGTTTGAAATGTTACAAACTCAGTTCACGTTTGAATTTGTATTCCATATCATATAATTCATACAGTTCCGTGATAATCTTCCCATCTGATGAAAATTAAATTTTTACAATCAAAAATATTATAATTTCTTCAGCATTATTGAGTTCGTTTGATTATATTTAATCAATGTAGAAATATCATTAGTTAATTAACAAAATATTTTATTGATGGAAATGAATTATAAATTGAATTTAATTATGATTTTCGTTTGATAATAAGAATTTATTTCAACTGCAACTTCTTATAGTATAGTCCACTTTATAATGGCAGTATTCGATCAAGATTGGTGTAGCTATCCTTGTCTTGTAGCTATCATTCGACAAAGCAGATGGATACCTTTTTTTAGGTCCGCACGTTGCCAGATCGTTGTTTAACAATTTAGAAATATCGTTAATTAATTAACAAAATATTTGATTGATGAAAATGAGTTATAAATTGCATTTAATTGGGATATTCATTCGTTTGATAATAAACATTTATTTCAAATGCAAATTCTTATAGTATAGTCCACCTTATAATGGCAGTATTCGATCAACATTGGTGTAGCTATCCTTGTCTTGTAGCTATCATTCGACAAAACAGATTGGTACATTATTTTAGCTCTGCAACGTTACCAGATCGTTGTTTTACAATTTAGAAATATCTTTATTTGATTAACAAAATATTTTATTGATGGAAACGAATTATGAATTGCATTTAATAAGGATTTTCGTTTACTAATAGACATTTATTTCAACTGCAACTTTTTATAGTACAGTCCACTTTATAATGGCAGTATTTGATCAATACTGGTATTGCTATCCTTGTCCATTATTCGCCAAAGCAGATGGCGCTATCCTTCTCCAGCACCGCAATGTTGCCAGATCGTTTTCTTACAATGTAGAAATATAATTAATTAGCAAAATATTTGTTCACAATATTATGGATAATGTATTATTTAACTATTGAGAAATGAATTTTCTTGAAAAAAAAATGATTGATAAATTCAAACAAGAATAAATAGTTGATGAGGAAAATGGGGAGAAGGAGGAGAAAACACTGAAAAGAGAAAGAGGAGGAGGGTTGGAGGGAGGAGGTCTATACTCAATAATATAGAAATAACTACATTTACTGTAAATCTCAAATCAAATTATTTTTCATTTTGACAAAAAAAAAACTAATACAATTTGTGGTGTTGCTGATAGAGCCTATACTCAAAAACTGTAGATGTATGGGTGTATACTATTGAATTACTACGTTTATATTTGAATGAGAATTTAATTATCTGACTCCAATAAATAAAACTACAAATAATACCGTACAATCACATTATTGGCAGGCCAGCTACAGGAAACTTTCGGTAAGCACGTGTTTTCGGTAGGAATTTTGGAACTAGACTGCCTCCTCGTGGAAGGTCTAATATCTATTAGCGGGAAAGGGAGGTGAAAGTTACAAGAATAGGAAAGAGAGTGGGAGTGTTAAGAGTGAGACAAAGAAGGAATGGATGTGAGTTGTGAGGGGTGGAAATACTATGCAGGTATGTGTTGGTGCGACGGACTAGCATTTCTGAGACTGCTGTTGCCACGAATAGTGTAGAACAGATGATGGAGCGACTCACGTTACTCATGACAGCCAAGATGGGACGCAATATCAACACCAATAACTACGCCTAAATCTACGCTGCGGCCTACA
>NW_024091763.1:0-19836 GCF_014356525.2 Nilaparvata lugens
GCATTTTAAGATAACAGATACAGCACAGACATTAACATTGAAATAGTTATCATGTGAATCTCGAAATCAGCAACAAGTGAACGCCATGAAGAGTGTTAAGAACATTTGGGTGATTTTCGAACTAGTGTGACATAACTACGCCAATATCTACGCCAAAATCTACGCTGCGGCCTACACTAATAACTACGCCAATATCAACACCAATAACTACGCCTAAATCTACGCTGCGGCCTACACCAATAACTATGCCAATGTCAACACCAATATCAACACCAATAACTACGCCAAAATCTATGCCGATGCCTGTGCTGATGCCAACGCCAATATCTACGCCGATGCCTGCGCCAAAGCCAATATCTGCGCCAATGCTGATGCCAAAATCTGCGCCAATGCTGATTCCAATGCCAATATCTACGCCGATGCCTGTGCCAATACCAATGCCTGCGCCAATGCTGATGCCAACAACAAAATTAACGCCGATGCCAAAGCCGACACCAAAGCATACGCCAATAGCAATGCCAATGCTTATTGCTGACTCTGTATCTCAAACTTCAACACTACTGCATTACCTGGAGGTAATTGTCATCCATGTTCACATTCACAACTTTGAATTCAGAAGAACAGTCACAGTATCATGAAAGAATTGATTCAAAAAATCCTCTCCTAAATTATTCCTGTACGCAGAACTCTAAACCTTGAAAGCTGAAAATATCAAAAAACCAAACCTTACCTAATTAATCCTCACCTAAATAATCCTCACCTAAATTATCCTGTATGCAGCGTCTATCTCTTTTCCAAAAACGAATTACATTGTCATTTCAAGCCTGAAATGTACATTGTATAATTATATGATACAAAATTTATGTGACTCTGTATTGAATTTGGAATGCAGCCGTCTACTACAAACATGAAGCAATGCTAACTGAGATGTCACCTGTATCGAGTTTGGAATGCAGCCGTCTACTACAAACATGAAGCAATGCTAACTGAGATGTCACCTGTATCGAGTTTGATATGCATCAGTCGACTACAAATATCAGCCCAACACTACGTGCATCCAGATCAGCCCAACACTTAACGTCATCACATTGGAGTCACACTTAACTGGAAATCATACTGAGTGCCTTAACAGACTGTTTTCCAAAATGTGCATCAATAAAATCAACCACGTCAATAGTGAAAGAAATGAACATTTTTTGATTTATTGAAATTTTATGTGAAATTAAATGTATCAATTCATTTAAAAATGAAAATATATAATAATAATAATAAATTTTTTATTCAACATACTAAATTTTTTTATACAATAAAATTAAATTTTCTATCTATTAAATTTATGTGCAATTTCAAAAAACTATTCTTTACATATTAAACTTTCTGTTGAGATATTATCCTTTAAATTATAAAGCTAAATCAAAAGTAATATTGATATTCTATATTTTGAAATATTGTTTGGAACATATAACAAACGCTATTGATGAATTTTTATAATAATTTTCAATATTATTGGATGACATGTATTGTTTTTCTAGGAAAAATTGTTACTGTTCTCAAATTTAAATTTCAACAATTTTCATTAGGGTCAATGTAAATTTTTTTTTTTATTTTCAAACAGTAAAATTTTTTATGTCAAGAGGGGGGTATTTGTAATATTACATTTTTTCTCACATTGGAATCGAATCTTCAATTCGAGATCTATGGAACTTTATAGTAAATATCAGAGTCATCAATAGACGGACAAACTTTTTGATGGAGAATTTATTATCGTAAATGTTTGTTGCATTGTTCCATGGTGTCACCGAGGCAGGGTTAACAAATTACTAGATGAATGGTTTATTTAAATCGAGATATATATAAAAATTTAAAATAACATTTTCAAAATAAAGTTTTATTGAGAACAGATGTAGAATGTGAATTCTAAACTTGTAAGTTATAATTTTTTGGTGACGTGTCTGTAAAAATCGATACCGAACAAGGCGTTGGCTTGGTGACTTGCAACTTAGGTTTTTCCTGTTCAGGCCTCTAGAAAATGGCTGGCTACAAGTGTTGTTGTGGAGTTTTGCTCTGAATCATTTTCGTTTATTAATGTTTTAAATTGAGTTTTATACAATTTTTGTGTTCTGTTTTGTTCATAATTAGCTATTAGTGTAGTCAAGCCAATAGCCACTGTGTTTCAACTGTAAACTAGATAAGTATTTTAGTTCGTAGTTACTCTAAAAATAATTAGGCTTAATATATATTTCTTTGTGTATTTGTATAAATTCATCTGAAGATTATAAGTTAATTTGCTCTGAAAACTGGATTTCTCATTCATAGGCAATAGATCCATTCACAATTTATCAAGAATCTATTTCATTGGAGCCGACAACTATCCTTAGGTTGATAGGTGTTAAATGCTATTCCAACCGTTTAAGGAAAAATTGGTAGCACGGCATTGCATTGGGAAAATTGAATTGAATAAAGATTCAGGAATAATATTTTATAACCTAGATTTTCGAGTTGTAGTTCTACACCCTTTTAATGACACCATCATGTAGTCATATAAATCCAAATTCCAGTAATTATTCGTATTTTGATTAAGGCTGTACTTTTGAAAAAAGTTTTTATTTCGTAGACTTCTGATAACATAAGAATTGTTGCCACTGTGTTTTCATCAATCAAGTAGAGTTCTGGTTGTTTCGATACTGACTCAACATTCAATAGGAATTTAATCAACTGATCAATAGAATCACTGATTATTCACAGTCTGTTTGACAATTCAGTAGTTGAATTTTGATATAAATATGGCTTTCTCGATGCTCATCAAGTCAGAAGCTTCTGATTTACCACGAGATTGACTGAATCTTATCTTCATCATCATCATTGGAATGAAGGTATGTGCTGATTTCATTGGAAACAGTCGGTTATGTACACAGTTTTTCCATAGGATAGAGAACACAATTGTAATTATTTTAAATTCAGTTGGATTTTGTATTTTTTTACACTTTCTTTGTGATTGTGAAGAATATGATCGAATGATAAACTGAACTGTTAAAATAACTGAACTGATTCATTTGCAATTTTACATGAATATTCCGAATTTACTGAGGATTGATATAGGCTTATTCTCATTTCTATTATATAATATGTCATACATCAAAATGTTCAAAAATCCCCAGTTTCATTTCAAGGTGAGAATAGAATTTATAAAAATTCTTTTTCAGTAATTTCCAGTTTATGACTATTCAAATTATTAAGTCCTCAAATCTTCCTATATTCGAGAAATGGAAATAATAGATACTAATAAAATAGTCCAGTACAATTCTGTTGGAAATTTTGTTAAATTATTGCAAACAAGTTTTTTTTAATTCCAAATGAAATAAATCCCATAACCATATTTAGCATTACCATATAGATACTATACTAAGTTAACTTAATTGTAGTGAAACTTATTCTTGAAAATAAAAGTTGTAAATCCATAATATTTGATCTTCGGAAAAAATATTTATTAAAAATAGAAATCACTGACACTTAGTTGACTGGTTTTTCTTTTTATTCATTTCCAAAAATCATTTGATCAAACATCACTTTTTCAAGTGTTATTAAACACTTATAATAACACTAGCATATTACCCATGCTTTGCTATGGTGAACTAGAGACCTATTTAGAAAATACATCATACATGAGGCTGATAATTTGAGTGAAGCAGCCAGTAGTATTCTAGAAGAGGAGCAGGATTCACTAGAATACCTGAACCAAATGAAGAACATTAGACTGTGATATCAAAGGATGTGCATCCATCCTTGAGAGACAGCTGTGCGACGGCTCGGTGAACCGTCTGCACGCTGTAGATCCTCTTATAGAGATGACTGCTGTGCGATGGTTTGGTGAACCATCAAAGAAATTGATGAACCAAAGAATTGGTGAACAAAGAGAAATTGTTAAAACTATTCTCCATCTTCAAACAATCTCTTTTATGATTCATGATTTTGAATTGTCATGTTCTCTGCACGGTAGTCATTAGTTTGTATCTTTGCCACTGGAGTGCTAGTGGTCCACTGCTGACCTGATACTGGGCATTTTCGCTGCATATTTTACTTATCTTTGTTTTAGTTTTTGGATATGTTCTGGAGCCATAGTCATTTTATTATTGTATTTGTCAATTTGTTGTTCAGCTTCCAGATATTTTTTGCATCCTTTTAAACATCAATTTTATTGGTGGTTTCTTGATCGAGGTAGCACTTGCTTGCTACCCACTTCCTTCCTTCACTGCTCATAGTTTGGCTGTCTAGCATCAAGTTTGTGTTGTCTCCAATTATTCTGCTTTATTCATGAGAATAGTTTTCACCTTGCCCTGTTTGCTTGTTTTATTTGTTGGAAATATTTCATCGGTTCTTTGGAGCCATCAACCTTTAAATTCGGACAATTAGTTCGTTTGTTATTTCTTTTCTAATTTGTCAATGTGTTCATGAACTCTTGCGTGTGTGTGTACGCTTCCTTTTACAATTTGTAAGTTACAACTTGAACTCTCATCTTTCATGAAAATAGTTTTCACCTCGCCCTGTTTGCTTGTTTTATTTGTTGGAGACATTTCATCGGTTCTTTGGAGCTATCAACCTTAAAATTTGGACAATTAGTTCATTTGTTATTTCAATTTTAATTTTTCAACGTGTTCGTGAACTCTTGCGTGTGAGTGTACGCTTCCTTGTACAATTTGTAAGTTATAACTTGAACTCTCATCTCTCGTGAAAATAGTTTTCACCTCGCCCTGTTCGTTTATTTCAATTGTTGGATAATCTCGACTGGTTCTGTGGAACTTTCATTAGTTTTTCAAGATTTGAAGACTTGTTTCAGTTTTACATATTTTTATTTCCATTATGGCATTCTCAAAATGGCTGCTTGTGTGTGTCACCACGTCTTTCTACAAGTTTAAATTTGTTTTACATAATTATTGCAGACTCTTGTTTTACATCGAGTGCTAACCTTGTTCAGTAATTCTTTATTTGCAACTTTGAGACTGAAAGTTTACCCATCATTCATTCTATTGATAATTATTGATATATTGCCAATCTCACTGATTAATTGTGAATCACATTTTACAAGTACCTGCAACTGAATATTTCCAAAACTTGGGAAATATTTCCTTTGAAACTTTGATTGAAAACTCTTCCTCTACAACTGGCTGCTGTTTCATTGGCATTTCAAACAAGTTGGAATCTTGTTTCTCCCCTGATGTTTTCCATTCGAGCTATTGGAAGCTCACGCTGTCTTTGAAGGCCCTAGACCAAACCGGTACCTTGACTCTGACCTATTCGAGCTAAATTGGAAGCTCATGCTGTCTTTGAAGGCCCTAGACCAAACCGGGACCTTGGCTCTTGCATTATGTTCTGCAGCTAAGTATTTTGTATCACCTACTTTGTATTTTAATACTGCCCTAATCTATTGTTTTTATCTTTCAGGTTAGGAATTCATTGTTGTTCATAGCCAACTTTACTTCATTTTTGGGTTATATTTGCTTAGCCAAATTGCTCTTAAGAATTGTTTGTCAGTTTTTTTGTAAGCAATTCATGAATGTTCTGTGAACATTGCAATTATCAATCCTATTTAATTCTTTGTTATTACTTTTATTTGATTATTGCTAAAGCTGTAGTTTCTGCATTTTGCAATTAGGCTATTTCAGTATAGGCTACCGTTATTCATATAACCTTATGGTTAATTTCAACTTACCTGTTTTCTTTTGTTGGTATCGAAGCAATTCAAATGTTGCAGCCTTGCAATTCAACATAACATTTCAATTTTCCTAGGTGTCGTTTGTTATTAAAAATGACAATTGTAGGTTTAAATTAAAGACTACTTATTATAGACTCTGGTATTCTATAAACGTTTGTTTAGTAACTATTTCATCATTCCATTTTGATAACCAGATAGATTATTTTCTATGTGCATTGCTGTTATATTTATAAATTTTACTGTCACTCTTTGATAATTAATTTGTTTGAAATTTTTGCATAATGGTAACATCATTACCTGATTATCTTTAGTTATAATTTACTATTCCAAATTTTGACATTGCAATCAGTTCTTGCATTCAGATTACCGTTTTTACTAGAATCATTAATGCTGTTTTCAAGTTTTTTCATTTACTTCAATCTTTTTCTAAACTTAACCTTAAATTTGTGCATCACAATGTAAAATTCTATTTCAATTTTATATTGTTGACCAGTCATCCTGAGGGGTTATTTCATGTACTCAAATTTACAAAATATTTCTATTTAAAATTTTTTTGTTGGCATCATATTTTTCTTATGTCAACTAGGATCAACTACATTTTATTCTTGTTCATGTGATTTGTTAGTTTGTGATTCATATTTTTGATGTCCGTTATTTTACTGGTTTTACCTTTGGTATATTCTTTAATGCTGATTAAAGTTTGTATTTTACTAACCTACTTTTTCATTTGGCATTTCACCTTAGCCTACATTTTGTTGATTAGTTTTAATACTGAGTTGCCTAAAACTGTTTTGCATTCATTCCAGTGTACAGGTTTTTGAATGCACAACAGTTCTTGCACTCATGTGGAATTTCAGTCAGGTGTCAAATCAGTCAAGACACATTGTTTCTCTTTTTTCAGAATTTGATTTATTCTCTCCTATTTATACAGTCCACTCTTTTCTAAGACTAAATTTCACAGAAATATTACCTGAGAAATATCGGTTGGCCGCGAAAATCCCATGCCACTACCTATACTAATGAAACATTGGGAATTTCGCTTACTGAAATAATATTCATATAACGAAATGGTGGAAAGCTGATGACGTCATCAATGACGTCACAATGTACTGAGGAAATATTAGTCCACATCGATTAAAGTACTGGTTTGGTATTAAAGAAATTTCAGTCAGATGATAATTTTTTCTCAGGACTAGTTCGCGGACTGAATTAGACTTGATCAACTACTAATGTTTCTGCATTATGAAATAAAGAAATGCAAGACCCAAACTGTATATCCAAAACTGATGTTGGCTGAGTTATTTACTGAATTTTTTCAGCTTCTTGTACCAATGTTTTTTTGCTTGCTTACTGATTTCTCTGTGGTTCCTGTACTGATTTTTTTTTGTACCTTACCAATTCTTCCTCCATCCCTTACTAATGTTACATCAATTCAATCTGGACCAATATTTTTCTCTTTTGTGCCTATACCAAAGTTTCCATGAAGCAGGACTAACTCCAGAATGAATATATTCTTTCAGTAAAACTATCCCCTGAATCTGCATGTATAAAAGATGTAATTCACACTGGCTATCAGGTTCCAATATGAATATTCTTCTACTGTAAGCACAGAAGTAGGTAAGAGTTTTCCTAAAAGAAATATTCACTCTACAGCGAACCCAGCATAATAAAAACTTTGATATAGCTGCAAGAGGAAAATATTAACCAGATTGGATACCGGTACAGAGAGTGTGAAAAGTCTGGAACTGGATGATTAGGTAGAAGATTCAAAATATCAAAAGAATTGAAATGAGATGTTACCGTGGACATGCATCCTTCAGACTTTTTATACTCTCTGTATGAAAAACAGAAAGAAAAACTTTATTATTCTGTGATTTCCTGCTGGAAGGTTTTTTGCCACAGCGGATCCAAAGACTTCTGGAATTGGGTGCTCAAAAAAACAACAATGTTACATGATTGATTGGTAAAACCTTTCAATACGAAAACACGCCTTAAAACTAGGTGAAATTCATTATGAAGGGGAATATAAAAGACGTTAGTAGCAAAGACGGTGTATATTTGAAAAGAAAACAAAAACACTTCACCGTATTATTCAGACAATTTACAATTTGTTATTTATACTCAAGTATAATACTACAAAAGTTCCAAAGATTACCAAGTCACTAAGAAAATATTCATTTTTCTGAAGGTAGAACATAATGGTTAATCATAAAATACAAATTTCATCGAAAAGGAAAAAAAATATATTCAAGATTAAGAAATTAATATTAATGTATAAAACTTCTTAAGATTACCAAGTCACTATGAAAATATTCATTTTTCTGTAGTTTTGAAACATAACATAATACTGATTGGAGTGCTGATACATGATGCTGGTTCACTCCTTATCATCCTTCCCATTTCAAACTCTGAGGCTCCAATGCTTGTTACACTGGTATCTGGATCATATAGCTCTGGATCTACAATTGCCTAGAAAAAGTAATGATGAGGGTTATTCAAACACACACTTATATTTCAATTCAATTCAATTCAATTTATTTATTTCCATCAAAGAAATACATCAATAAAACATTTACATCTCAATTCAATAACAAATATTTTCAGGAAATAAATATTCCCCCACATAGACTATTGGTCCATGTGTGGGGGAAGAATTCCTATCTATAATAACTGTAAAATAAAAAATTCTGCAGAATCCTACCTTAATATTATTCTCACTTAACTATTACAATTTCAGAAATATGTTATATAAAGAAAAATAAATATAAATTATTAATATTTTTTTTTAAACAGAGCATGGGTTTCTTTTATTAAAGACTTATTATTATGTTGGAGTACCTATCTCCTAAAGTTTTTAAATTACTTATTATAATGTTCAGAGTGCTGCATCACAGTACCAGAGTTAACAGAGTTTGAATCAGAATCTACATATAGGGCGAGTTTATGAGGGCTTCTGATGCCTCCCGACCAATACCAAGCAACCATGTGACTATCTTCTTTTTGTAGTTAGCAACACTGCATCCCCCAGCCTCTTTTATTGTGATTGGAAGATTGCGATGAAGTAGGTGAGCAATACGAAATGGGTTGTTATTGACCGATGTAAAGGTAGCTCTAGGTGTATTAAACCCAAAATTCAGCATATGTCTAGTGGGGTAGTTATGGTTTAGCTGTGTAAAAATTTCTGTTCTGTACGATTTGATAAAAATAAGAAGAGTTTTAATGTAGATTTGTCTTATGTCAAGAACAGGAAATTCGGTGTAGAGTTGTTCAGTAGGAAATCGGATATTTTTATTTAGAATTATTTTGATGAGTGATCTCTGTGTGACAGCTAGTGGATGCAGCGCGGCGGCCGAGACTCCCCCCCACGACAGGACACCATACTGGAGCAACGACTGCATGTAGGCAAAGTAAACCGTCCTACACTGACCCACAGTCAGCACCCCTCCAAGCTGCGAAAAGGCGTAAATGAGTTTTCTAAGCCTGTTTTTAACTCCCTGAATGTGTGGAACCCAGAATAGTTTATGATCAATTATTACACCTAAATATTTGTAATGTTCCACACGCTCTATGACATTGCAACTGCAGTCCATCGACTGCAGGTCACCACAGGAGTGGAGGGCCAGCCGTCTCGGAGCAGGGTCACTGTCACTTCTGAAAAATATTGGCAGATGCTTGGTTTTTTCTACATTTAATGTTAAGGTATTCTGCTCCAACCAGCGTTTGATTTTGACCAAGTCTGCCCCCGCCTGTTCGTAAGCTTCGTCCCACGTGCAGCCGGACGACACCACCGCCGCGTCATCAGCGAAAAGGAACAACCTGCCACCCGTGGGAACCTTCTCTAAATTATTGATGTATATCAGGAACAAAAGCGGCCCCAGTGTACTTCCCTGAACCACTCCATAGTCGATTCCAGCCTTTTCACTGTTAATGCCATTTATACTAACGTATTGGATGCGGTTCTCCAGGTAGCTTATGAACCACTCCAACGATTTAACACCTATGTAATGCAATTTTGAAATTAACTTATGTCGATCTATGGAGTCGAATGCTTTAGCTAGGTCCAGGAAAGTAACCAGGACACGTCTCCTATCTCCAATCTCCTTAGCTATGTTTTTAGAAAACTCAAAAAATGCATGAGACGTGCTTCTGTCCTTTCTAAAACCGAACTGGAGATCTGATATTATTTTCTCACGCTCCAAGTAATCAGCAAGCTGTAATTTAACACATTTTTCAATGATCTTAGATAAGGTGCAAAGTAGAGAAATCGGTCTGTAATTAGATGTTAAGTTCTTTTGACCTGATTTATAGATTGGTACCACTTTGGCTATTTTACATGGTTTTGGAAATTTATTTGTGTTGAAGCTGAGGTTAACTATATGAAGCAAGGGAGTAATCAAAGTGGCAATATTGTTTTTAATAAATTTTGATGGTATATTATCCCAGCCCGGCGCAGAGTTGCCCTTAATGCTCCCTACCACCTCGATAAGCTCTTGCCGTGTAACTGGCCGCAGCCGGAACATAGAATCAGCGGCGTGGTCAGCGACTGAGATCTCGGCTCGCCCCCCCGGACTGGGAGCCAATGGGCAGCGTTGATGTCTGTTTGGTAGTATGTAAGATTCAGGAGTTCAGCTATCCTAATGATAATGGGAAATACATTGGTCCCTTTTGATTGAATTGGGATGCCAGAAATTACTATGTTGTTTTTCCTAGTTTGTATTTGAAGATCGTGAATTTCTCTCTTCGCAACGGCTAATTCTTGATGCAATTTACAATTTCCATCAGCTAGCTGCTGCACCCTTGTTTCTGTACTGGTCGCTTTTTCAACTATTTCGTCCATTTTTGTTTTAAGGCAAGTAATGTCTTTGTTCATATTACTCATCTCTTCCTGTATGCTATCCAATTTCTTGTTGTTAACGTCCCACTGGTTCTTCATATCCTCTTTTAAGGCAGCAATCGCTTTCACAATTATTTCATTAACCCGCTCGTAGTCGATCGTTGGTTTAACTATGGTGTCTGTCTGCTCACTGCAACACTTTACACATTTCCAAGATTTTTGTGAACCATGTGTAACACATTCACTGACACATGAATTATGAAATTGTGCCTGGCAGCTCACAGACGAGTGGGACATTTAGACTTCAAAATCTCAACAGTTCTTAGTTGGACTAAAATGTATAATTTAATGTAAAAAGTAGAGCAAATTTGTATGGCTTTTGTTGGTTGGAAGATTCCACTCAGCCTAAATAATTTAAGCCATCAAGCTGATTTACTTCAGCTGGAATTAACAATATTGAACGTGCACATCCCATAGCCCGGGACGAGAGTTCAAAACGTTTATTTCAAGTACATAAGAAACATATATGATATCTTGTTAACAATAAAGTTTCAATTAATTTTCAAAGAATAAAAAAATATTAATCATACAGAATGTTTCAGAAGTAGTGTCGAACATTCTAGGGTATTGTTCCTGGATGATAGGAGACTACAAATGTCGTATTTCAAGTAGTGTCCAAAACTCAGCGGTTATCCTTATAGCTGCCATTTTGGTTTTTTCACTTAGAAGTTTTTATCTCAAGAATGAAATGTTGTATCGATCTGAAATTTGGCATGAATATTTATGCTATGAAGACTCAGCTTTAAAAAAAAAAAAAAATTCGATGTAAATTTTCAAAATGGCGGCTATTTTAAATTTTTGATGGCAAATTTCACTAAAACCGTTCACTTTACAGAAAAGTTACAAGAGACAAAAACGTTGGCAAATTTTATCAAGATTCTAATTATATCTTATTCATCAAGATTGATCGAAGAATAACAGATAAATTTATTCTTATTGTACTGCATGCATGACCACTTTCCACCATTTAGACATCAATATTGAATTTTTAATTCCAATTGTATTCAAGGTGAAGCTTTAAATCTCTATATGGCTCCATATGGACATACAACTGATTTCACAATGTTTTTCAGATGATCTTGTTTGTCTTGTAAAAGTATGATTTACGAGAATAATTAATTTCTCTGTTATTCTTTGACCAATCTCATAAATAAGGTAAATCTTGATAAAATTTGCCAACTTTTTTGTCTCTTGTAAATTTTCTGTAATGTGAACGGTTTTAGTGAAATTGGCCATCAAAATTTTAGAATAGTCGTCATTTTGAAAATTTTTTATTTTATTTTTTAAAGCTAAGTCTCCATAGCATTAATATTCATGCCAAATTTCAGATCAATACAACATTTCATTCTTGAGATAAAACCTCCCAAGTGAAAAAAAAAACAAAATGGAAGCTATAAGGATAGCCGCTGAGTTTTGGACACTACTTGAAATATGACATTTGTAGTCTCCTATCATCCAGGAACAATACCCTAAAATTTTCGACACTACTTCTGAAACACCCTGTAGGCCTTAATATTATTATGGGGTGTGCAACTCTATAATCTCATTAATGTGGTAGGCTACAGTTTAATAAAATTAACTTACTCTGAAGTTAACTAGTGGCGATGAATTCCAGCTGTTCTCCATTTTTTTGAAATCGTCATTCCATGACTAGAAGTTTCTCCAAAATTCAGATCTCCTTAGAACATCTGGAATAAGATCAGCTAATATCTCATAATATACAATGATTTGAGCAAAGTTGAATTGTATTGAATTTCTGCAAAATATAGTCATTTAAAAAATTGAGATAATGTCTAATTAATGTTCCCTCAACATAAAACAACTACCTACTATTTGCAATTGATTCCATCATGTTTCACTATTTTGGCATTGAGAAGAAATTTAGGATTGAATCAGAATTGTTTCAAACCAGTTTTGAAACTCCTGAGAGGCCAAAATGAAATACGTACTTCTGACTACTTTTGAATAGTTGGGAAAAAAATTTTAATTATTTCTGAGTAACTTTCTTGATTTACCACCCACTCATGTTTTAAAACAAAAAAGTTTCTAGCATGTCGAAAATTTCATGTTTTCTGCTTGAAATGTCTTGACATTGACGAACATAATCATTAATTGAAAAATAACTATAGGTCGGATAAAAATGGTCAGACACCAATAGAAAGTAGTCACTCTTCCCGATATTTGATATAAAATTATTATGCTTTACGAGGCTACATGATTATGAGAGAAATGATATTCAAAATGAAAACATATTTTCGCGATGTTTCCAATTTCACCAATAAAATCAAATTTCCTTTTAATCCTTCAACCCTAAAACTTTTCTAGCACTACTGGGATATCGGGGATGATATTCTACATCCAATTCTGACGTTAAATTGAAAATTTGAGAAAGTTGCACGATTTTTACACGATTTGGCAACCCTGTAATTTCTTCGAATTGAGAGCCAAGTCTCAATATATTTTACACAGACTATAGAATGATACTAAACTAGGTACGAAAGATGGGTCACAGATAACTTTTAATATTATTTTGTCAAAGATCTACTTCATTTTGGTAGAAAAAATTAGTACGAAAAAAAAGAAACAGTTTGGGTCTTGCATTTCTTTATTCCATAATGCAGAAACATTAGTAGTTGATCAAGTCTAATTCAGTCCGCGAACTAGTTCTGAGAAAAAAATTATCATCTGACTGAAATTTCTTTAATACCAAACCAGTACTTTAATCGATGTGGACTAATATTTCCTCAGTACATTGTGACGTCATTGATGACGTCATTAGCCTTCCACCATTTCGTTATACCAATATTATTTCAGTAAGCGAAATTCCCGATGTTTCATTAGTATAGGTAGTGGCATGGGAGTTTCGTGGCCAACTGATATTTCTCAGGTAATATTTCTGTGAAATTTAGTCTTAGAAGAGAGTGGACTGTATAAATAGGAGAGAATAAATCAAATTCTGAAAAAAGAGAAACAATGTGTCTTGACTGATTTGACACCTGACTGAAATTCCACATGAGTGCAAGAACCGTTGTGCATTCAAAAACCTGTACACTGGAATGATTGCAAAACAGTTTTAGGCAACTCAGTATTACAACTAATCAACAAAATTTAGGCTAAGGTGAAATGCCGAATGAAAAAGTAGGTTAGTAAAATACAAACTTTAATCAGCATTAAAGAATATACCAAAGGTAATACGAGTAAAATAACGGACATCAAAAATATGAATCACAAACTAACAAATCACATGAACAAGAATAAAATGTAGTTGATCCTAGTTGACATAAGAAAAATATGATGCCAAAAAAAAAATTTAAATAGAAATATTCTGTAAATTTGAGTACATGAAATAACACCTCAGGGTGACTGGTCGACAATATGAAATTGAAATAGAATTTAACTTTGTTATGCACAAATTTAATATTAAGTTTAGAAAAAGATTGAAGTACATGAAAAAACTTGAAAACAGCATTAATGATTCTAGTAAAAACAGTAATCTGAATGCAAGAACTGATTGCAATGTAAAAATTTGAAATAGTAAATTATAACTAAAGATAATCAGGTAATGATGTTACCATTATGCAAACATTTCAAACAAATTAATTATTAAAGAGTGACAGTAAAAAGTTATAAATATAACAGCAATGCACATAGAAAATAATCTATCTGGTTATCAAAATGGAATAATGAAATAGTTACTAAACAAACGTTTATAGAATACCAGAGTCTATAATAAGTAGTCTTTAATTTAAACCTACAATTGTCATTTTTAATAACAAACGACACCTAGGAAAATTGAAATGTTATGTTGAATTGCAAGGCTTCAACATTTGAATTGGTTCGATACCAACAAAAGAAAACAGGTAAGTTGAAATTAACCATAAGGTTATATGAATAACAGTAGCCTATACTGAAATAGCCTAACAGCAGCATATGACACGGTCAACCATAATCTTTTGCTCTCCAGGGTTTACAAGATGACGGGAGACAAGCACCTCACAAGTACCATCCGTACCCTCCTTCAGAACCGACGATTCTATGTCTGCTTGAATGGAAAAAAGAGTCGTTGGAGAATCCAGAAGAACGGTCTACCCCAAGGGAGCGTTTTGGCACCGCTGCTCTTCAATGTCTACACAAATGACCAGCCCATCACACCCAATGTTCTCCACTTCCTGTACGCCGATGATCTGGCTATATTGGTCAGAGATCGTTCTTTTGAAGGAGTGGAACAAAGACTGACTCATGCATTGGAGGAAATATCAACCTACTACAAGGAGAGTCACCTCAAACCAAACCCAGGGAAAACACAGGTATGCGCCTTCCACCTAAGATCCAGGGAGGCTAGGAGAAGACTGAACGTTACCTGGGAGGGCAAGGCCCTGGAACACACTGACTCACCAAAATATCTTGGCGTGACCCTGGACCGAACTTTGACATACAAACAGCACTGTCAGAATACATCATCAAAAGTCAACTCCAGGAACAACATCATCAGGAAGCTATGCAGCAGCCAATGGGGAGCAAATCCCAGCGTGCTCCTGACATCAGGAAAGGCTCTCTGCTTCTCTGTTGGGGAATACGCCTGCCCCGTCTGGTGTCGGTCAGCCCACACAAAGAAGGTTGATACATCCCTTAACGAGATGTGCCGCATTGCAACCGGCTGCATGAAACCAACTCCCATCGACAAACTCTACAGGGCTGCAGGAATGAACACTCCCAAGATCAGAAGAGCCAACCACGAATACTTGGAGAGGTTCAAACAGACCTTTGATGAGAGGCACGTGATGCACGGTCAGCTGGAGCCATCGCACAGCTGACTCAAATCCAGGAGAAGTTTCATGAGGTTCACACAGCCAGAACCTCCAGACTGGTACCCACTCCGGGATCCTGAGACCACTGGAACCAGTCTGCCATGGAAATCCTGGAGGGCGCTAAATAGGATAAGAACTGGCGTGGCCCCTGTGAAGACCAACCTAGCGAGGTGGGGCTACTTAGCGGAGGACGATATCTACTGTGACTGCGGAGAGGCACAGGACATCGACCACCTCACACAGTGCCCACTGTGCCCTGTTCACTGCACGAATGACGACCTCTGGAGAGGGAATGCAGTTGCGGAGGACCTGGCCCACTTCTGGGCTGGAAAAATTTGAAAGACCGGACACGAAAAAGTAAAAAGTAAAGTAGAATTGAGAGCCAAGTCTCAATATATTTTACACAGACTATAGAATGATACTAAACTGGGTACGAAAGATGGGTCACAGATAACTTTTAATATTATTTTGTCAAAGATCTACTTCGTTTTGGTAGAAAAAATTAGTACGAAAAAAAAAACAGTTTGGGTCTTGCATTTCTTTATTCCATAATGCAGAAACATTAGTAGTTGATCAAGTCTAATTCAGTCCGTGAACTAGTTCTGAGAAAAAAATTATCATCTGACTGAGATTTCTTTAATACCAAACCAGTACTTTAATCGATGTGGACTAATATTTCCTCAGTACATTGTGACGTCATTGATGACGTCATTAGCCTTCCACCATTTCGTTATACCAATATTATTTCAGTAAGCAAAATTCCCGATGTTTCATTAGTATAGGTAGTGGCATTGGATTTTCGCGGCCAACTGATATTTCTCATGTAATATTTCTGTGAAATTTAGTCTTAGAAGAGAGTGGACTGTATAAATAGGAGAGAATAAATCAAATTCTGAAAAAAGAGAAACAATGTGTCTTGACTGATTTGACACCTGACTGAAATTCCACATGAGTGCAAGAACTGTTGTGCATTCAAAAACCTGTGCACTGGAATGAATGCAAAACAGTTTTAGGCAACTCCGTATTAAAACTAATCAACAAAATGTAGGCTAAGGTGAAATGCCGAATGAAAAAGTAGGTTAGTAAAATACAAACTTTAATCAGCATTAAGAATATACCAAAGGTAATACGAGTAAAATAACGGACATCAAAAATATGAATCACAAACTAACAAATCACATGAACAAGAATAAAATGTAGTTGATCCTAGTTGACATAAGAAAAATATGATGCCAACAAAAAAAATTTAAATAGAAATATTCTGCAAATTTGAGTACATGAAATAACACTTCAGGGTGACTGGTCGACAATATAAAATTGAAATAGAATTTAACTTTGTTATGCACAAATTTAAGATTAAGTTTAGAAAAAGATTGAAGTAAATGAAAAAACTTGAAAACAGCATAATGATTCTAGTAAAAACAGTAATCTGAATGCAAGAACTGATTGCAATGTGAAAATTTGAATAGTAAATTATAACTAAAGATAATCAGGTAATGATGTTACCATTATGCAAACATTTCAAACAAATTAATTATTAAAGAGTGACAGTAAAAAGTTATAAATATAACAGCAATGCACATAGAAAATAATCTATCTGGTTATCAAAATGGAATAATGAAATAGTTACTAAACAAACGTTTATAGAATACCAGAGTCTATAATAAGTAGTCTTCAATTTAAACCTACAATTGTCATTTTTAATAACAAACGACACCTAGGAAAATTGAAATGTTATGTTGAATTGCAAGGCTTCAACATTTGAATTGGTTCGATACCAACAAAAGAAAACAGGTAAGTTGAAATTAACCATAAGGTTATATGAATAACAGTAGCCTATACTGAAATAGCCTAATTGCAAAATGCAGAAACTACAGCTTTAGCAATAATCAAATAAAAGTAATAACAAAGAATTAAATAGGATTGATAATTGCAATGTTCACAGAACATTCATGAATTGCTTACAAAAAAACTGACAAACAATTCTTAAGAGCAATTTGGCTAAGCAAATATAACCCAAAAATGAAGTAAAGTTGGCTATGAACAACAATGAATTCCTAACCTGAAAGATAAAAACAATAGATTAGGGCAGTATTAAAATACAAAGTAGGTGATAGAAAATACTTAGCTGCAGAACATAATGCAAGAGCCAAGGTCCCGGTTTGGTCTAGGGCCTTCAAAGATAGCATGAGCTTCCAATTTAGCTCGAATAGGCCAGAGTCAAGGTACCGGTTTGGTCTAGGGCCTTCAAAGACAGCGTGAGCTTCCAATAGCTCAAATGGAAAACATCAGGGGAGAAACAAGATTCCAACTTGTTTGAAATGCCAATGAAACAGCAGCCAGTTGTAGAGGAAGAGTTTTCAATCAAGTTTCAAAGGAAATATTTCTCAAGTTTTGGAAATATTCGGTTGCAATACTTGTAAAATGTGATTCACAATTAATCAGTGAGATTGGCAATATATCAATAATTATCAATAGAATGAATGATGGGTAAACTTTCAGACCCAAAGTTGCAATATAGATTTACTAAACAAGGTTAGAACTTGATGTAAAACAAGAGTCTGCAATAATTATGTAAAACAAATTTAAACTTGTAGAAAGACGTGGTGACGCACACAAGCAGCCATTTTGAGAATGCCATAATGGAAATAAAAATATGTAAAACTGAAACAAGTCGAAGAATTAAAACACGTTGAAAAATTAAAATTGAAATAACAAATGAACTAATTGTCCGAATTTCAAGGTTGATAGCTCCAAAGAACTGATGAAATGTCTCCAACAAATAAAACAAGCAAACAGGGCGAGGTGAAAACTATTCTCATGAATAAAGCAGAATAATTGGAGACAACACAAACTTGATGCTAGACAGCCAAACTATGAGCAGTGAAGGAAGGAAGTGGGTAGCAAGCAAGTGCTACCTCGATCAAGAAGCCACCAATAAAATTGATGTTTAAAAGGATGCAAAAAATATCTGGAAGCTGAACAACAAATTGACAAATACAATAATAAAATGACTATGGCTCCAGAACATATCCAAAAACTAAAACAAAGATAAGTAAAATATGCAGCGAAAATGCCCAGTATCAGGTCAGCAGTGGACCACTAGCACTCCAGTGGCAAAGATACAAACTAATGACTACCGTGCAGAGAACATGACAATTCAAAATCAAAAATCATAAAAGAGATTGTTTGAAGATGGAGAATAGTTTTAACAATTTCTCTCCGTGATTACCATAGAATTCTTGTAATTTATGTAATTATTGTAATATTACATTTTTTCTCACATTGGAATTGAATCTCCAATTCGAGATCTATGAAACTTTATAGTAAATATCAGAGTCATCGATATACGGACAAACTTTTCGATTGGGAATTTTTTATCGTAAATGATTGTTGCATTGTTCCATGGTGTCACCGAGGCTGGGTTGACAGAACAGAATTAATAGATAAATGGTTTATTTAAATCGAGATGATATATAAAAATTTGAAATAACAGTTGCAAAATAAAGTTTTATTGTGAACGAATGTGAAATGTGAGTTCTGGACTTGTAATTTGTAATTTTGTTGTTGACGTGTCATGGAGTCATCACTGATTTTGAGGTGCATCTACAAAGCTTCCTTGTAGCTTTGTCTTTTCCGGCATCTCTCTGAAACATGGCTGGCTGATGGGTGTTGCAACTTTGTGCTCTTTAAATAATTTTCATTTAAGTGAATTTATTAATGTTTTAATTAGAGTTTTAATCAGTTTATAGTGTTCTATTTTGTCTGTTTATTGAATTGTATGTATACAAGCCAATAGCCACTGTTTTTTCAACTGTAAACTAGATAAGTATTTTAGTTCGTAGTAACTGTAGATGCTTAGCTGGTAAGATATAATTCTTTGTCTATTTGTATAATATTTTGCCAAAATTCATCTGAAGATTATAAGTTCATTTGCTCTGAAAACTGGATTCTCATTCATAGGCGATAGATCCATTCATAATTTATCAAGAATCTATTACATTGGAGCCGACAACTATCCTTAGGTTATAGGGTTAAATGCTATCCAGCCGATTTAGGAAAAATTGGTAGCACGGCAAATGGTACGCCCTGGTGTGGGACTCAAACTACAAAATATATTCCTGGTTGTAAAAAAAAATTATTGGTAGGATAGATATCTTGATAGGTTATGAATGGTATACTGCTGAGTGGGAAATGGTTCAAGAGAGATCAAGTCCTAATGAATATATTATCTGTGCAGACTAGCAAAATGGCATACAATATGAAAAATATTAAAAATGATGATGAGTTAATAGCTGCCTTAACACAACTGTTTGATAAGCAAAATGCTAAGTTAGACCAAATGTTTAAAAATCAAAATGCTAAGTTTGATGAGCAAAATGCTAGGTTTAATGCTAGGTTTGATGAGATGAAGCAAGAATTTG
>NW_024091764.1:0-19209 GCF_014356525.2 Nilaparvata lugens
AACCGGTAAATTATTTTACAAAAATAAAATTTCTTACCTCAACATTTCTTCCATTCTAGGTATATTTACAACGTGGTGGAATGACGTCAAATAGCTGTAGATTTTGTTGAGCAGATAAATTACAACTATCATTAAAAATTAAGCATGTCCTTCGTAGAAGTTCACACAATGAGAAATTTCAAAGAGAAAAAGAAACAAGAAGAAACTCGAAATTTATCAACGATTAACTGAAAGTCGATTAAAACTAGTATCGTATCGTATCGACTGAAACAGCAATCGACTAATTGAATCATGAGAATATCGATGTTTACTAATCGATTCCCGGTGATAATCACAAAAGCCGCGTATTGCAATATTTTTTTAAACGCAAAATTTTTATTATACGATAATATTTTATTTTATGATCAGGATAAATTATTCTGTAACGTATTAACTTATTAAAATGTGCTCAGCCATCTCCAATAAATTTATTTTTGAAAATTCCATTGAATTTTACAAATTATGGATGTTTTGCTACACGTCTACACCTAGTATAAAAATCTGGTGTGACGAACTCACACAACTTTCCTTGCCGTTATGAAAATTGATCACCTGACGCTAGTGTTCACGCGCATCTCAAGTCTACTAATCTGAGCCAGCTGGTGACAGGACTATAACACTGGAGACACACAAGGTCTGCTATCTCTTCATAGTGAACGATTTAATGGAATCAACAGTTTGCAATTACCGGTGTTGAATAATCACATTTTTTCGAATTTTGAGCTTATTTTCATTTTTAGGTGAAAATGTTACCTACAAAACATTAATTGTAGAAATTTTCATGCTCAATCCTTTTCACTTGAAATTTTTTGTTCAAATTTGTGAAGCCTGATAATTGGGAATCTAAAATCAAACTTTGCATAGATGGGGAGGAGCTCCTAAAATGTTCACAGGTATGGGACTTGTGGCAGTTGATAGAGCCTACTATTGTAGGTGTAAATTTGATCAAAATCGTTGGAGCCGTTTTTGAGAAAATCGCGAAAACTCCTGTTTTCACCTCATTTTAGCCGCCATCTTGAATTGCATTTGATCGAATTGTTCGTGTCGGATCCTTATCTAGGGGAAGGACCTTAAGTTCCAAATTTCAAGTCATTCCGTTAATTGGGAGATGAGATACCGTTGTACACAGACGCACATACACACACATACAGACCAATACCCAAAAACCACTTTTTTGGACTCAGGGGACCTTGAAACGTATAGAAATTGGGGTACCTCAATTTTATCGGGAAGCAATACTTTCCTTACCTATGGTAATAGGGCAAGGAAAGTAATAAAATATAGTATGACAATCCTTCTAATTTCTATGAATGAAATACTAAAGAAAATTAATAACCTAATAATTGAAGACATCAAGAAAATTGCCATCCAAATATCCAAAGTCTTGATCGTTAGCCAAGTGTTCCCGGATAGATCGCCTCAAAAATAAAAAAGAACTTCAAACTTGAGAATCAAGATGGCGTGGCATCACAGACCCTCAAAGCTATCCCCAAGGAAATCACTGATACTGTAGTAGCTTCTTTCAATCAGCCTCTTCTTGAAAACACCAATAGGAAGATCCCTCACCGAGCCCGTCAGCAGGTTGAACATTTTGTGAGCCAACACTGGGATAGAGTCCATCACTCTTGACAACCGACAGCGTGGAATCTCCAACTGTAGCCTTCCGCGGGTACCGTATGAATGCACCTTACACCTACTCATCATGTTAGCCCTGTTTATCTTCACTGCAGTAAGGATTTTGAAAGGTCTGTAAAGATGGATTACACACCAGTGACAGTGAAAGTGGCCGGTAGTGTAGTACAATGAGAATATCATTCCCATAAGTTCAAATGCGATTATTCAAACTCCCAAGGCCGCACTGACTGGGAACAGTCCAAACAGAACTCATGGAAGTATGTAATAGTTTCGCTGTGCTGGTCACTTCCACTCTTTTACTAATATGAGGGAATCCAGCTCAAGTCGTTGGCTCAGACGGACTTAAAAAAATCGTTTAGATTCTGAATTTAAGGTCAGGCTCAATAGATAATGATTCGGATGTTTTGACTCTGGCAAGACTCAGAGTCAAAAATGAGTGTCTTGAGTCCAGTTTGTGAGACCTCATGTGGAGTTCCCTGGTGGAATCATTGGCCACCCGTTATGTTTACCATGTTGCCAAACCGTTCCATTTTTTGCTCATCCCTCGGATGCAGAGACATTGTTAGAATTCTACTGAAGGACCACTCTAAACACCAGACTATAGTGAGGTCCACTATAGTAATAACAGTATTTGATCAACTTTGGTTTTGCTATCCTTGTCTATCATTTGACAAAGCCGGTGGTACTATCCTCTTCTAGGTGCACAACGATGCCAATTATGTTTTGATAGTGTAGAAATATAATTAATTAATGCAGAGAATCGGCATCGCTATTCTCCTATCTTTATCTACTGCCATTATAACGTGGACCTCACTATAGATTGATTATCTATCCTATAACTCACAAAAGGTGCGACCTGAACCCTCTGGCACAATACCTGAGCCAGTCTGTGAGCCAAGGCATCCTATATTCAGTCATTCACGAATAATTACGGTGTTCAACTTTCACAGCGTCACAGGTGTGTGGAAATCCAGTTTCTGGGTTAGTGAATAATCAAAATAAAGCAAAACACTTTACTTAAAAAATAAAAATATATTTACATTTCATATTACATTAACATTACATTATTAAATGAAATATATTTGAATTTCTCAAACTTAAAAACAAATTTTTAGTATACTAATCTACGTAATCTCAACATCTCCAACACTCTTTTTCCGCCTTTTTATTATGCCTTTCTTGCCTTTAAACGACGCTATTTTCCTCTTCTTTTGTTCTTTCTTTTTCTGTTGTTTCAAAATCTTCTTCTTGGCGGCTAGTTCAGGTTCTGTCACAGCCTAAAAGCAAACAGAAATAGAATCAAATTATATGTTATGTTCAAAATCATTAAAAATATCAAGTTTTAAACTGTAACAGGCCTACAATGAGTAGGCCTATAGATTGTATGCTATATTATTGAGTCATAATACTTCTCTTGAGCAGCTTTTAATTCCATAGGTGAAGAGGAGAAGAAGTTGCCATCTACATGAATGAATCTGTCACATAGAAATATAATATTTTCCATCTACATGTTTGAACACTACATACGCTAAATTCAAGTTTACTCTGATTAAGCTGATTTTACGACTCACACTGGCGCACAAGGAATCTTCCTTTTGCCGGTGTTTTTGCCTCACCTACTGTTGTACTCATGCATGTGAGCATAAATTATTGAATCTTCATTTAATAATTATTGTTTATAATATCACGAATAAGGATATCATTTCGTTACTATTTCTAATTAAATAAATTAACATTTCCTTAATTTTTATGTATGTATTTTAGTTAAGTGCACTAGCAGATAGGCTACTTATTTATTTTTGTAAAGTTTTTTTGTATTTTGTTTTTTGGCAAATAAAATTCATTCATTCAAAAAAAAAAAATCCAATTTTTTCAAATATTTTCTGTAAAAATAATACACTTTATTAATACAGTGTCCACAAAGTCACGCAACAAACAGATTTTACACTTTTATTTCTTTAATTATTAGACGTATATATAGTTCACAAAATTGTTCAAAATGAGTTCAGTCAAAGACGAATATTCGACACACAATTGAAATGCGAATCCTAGAATTGTTCTTGCCTCTAATATTCTTTGTAAACGCTCTGAATTTTGCCCCTCACTGCAAACTCCATCATTTTCAAGTTAAATAAAGATGAGACATTTCACTCATCAAATTTCAGATAGACTTCGACTTAAATATATTGTGAAATATATTGCTACTGAGTTAAAAATTTAGAATCCCTGCTATGACTTTTCGATTTGACTTTTTCGAAGATAGGTCTGATTTGTATTGCGATTTTAGGTATATGGAAAGTCAGTATAGTTTTGCATTATCAAAGAATAAGAATAAAGAAACTTATGAACCTGTTATTTGAATAATATTCTCTAAGATACAATTCGAATTGTGAATTGGGGATGCTGGGGTAAGGTGTAATGACCAGTACACAAGTGAATACACTAAAAGAATTACAATATTTTTAGCACGAAAAAATTATATGAAATCCATCTGAACTTCTTCTTTGTCTACTAGGCTGACCATATTAAGCCATTTTTCAGGCGTTTTAGAATCGGCAGGGAAGGAATCTCTTTGATTGGATGATTGGGTTGGCACCTGTAAAAATGCCTGAAAAACACTTAATATGACCTGGCCCTTGGGCTATGCCTGTTGTTCACTCCCAATCACATCATTGTTTATAACGATTTGCGATTATCAATGAATAATGAATTAGAATGAAATGAAAAATAAGTTACTGACCAACTGAGCTCTCTCTTTCTTGCGTTCGGCGCGTCGCACGTCCAGCCTAGTAGTGAGATTGGCCACCAGGCGGTTATAGTCTTCGGCGCCGATTTTTCGCCGCACATAGACTGCCGCCTCCTTGGCGATCTGCCTCAGGTCAACACCTCCGTTACCGCCCCCACTACCGCCTCCGCTGCCGCCCCCATCGTCGGCCACATTCAATTCCCTGACCAGCGGCGCCAGCATGTGGTTGAGAATCGGCTGCAATGCCTCTTTGTCCAGCTTCAACGCAATCGCTGCTATCCAGTGGAACACCATCTTTCTCTGTAACAACAGTCCTGTAGTTAGTCACGATTGTTTATAAAATTTAATTATTATTAAACGAAAATCCCAATTAAATGCTGTAAGTCACCCCGAAGACTTCTGCTTCTGCAAATATTGACAACAGGGTAAACAGCTAGATGGAAATTCTCGCTCATCGAATTTCAATCTAGCTGTTTACCCTGTTGTCAATATTTGCAGAAGCAAAGTCTTCGGGGTGATTTACAGCATTTAATTGGGATTTTCGTTTAATAATTGTTATTCATTAATAAGCATTTGAACAAATGTAACTTCCAATTTATTTCCATCTGTAGACTGGCAGGCCGCTATGGCTTTGTATAAAATGAGCGCTGCTATCCAGAGATTGTCAGTTTGTTGTAAGGGTAAGCATTCCTGAACGGCAATTAGGAGGTACTGGGTTCGATTCCCGGGCTGACAAATAATTTTCGTATAGTAGCGCTCATCGAATTTCCATCCAGCTGTTTACCATGTTGTCAATATTTTCAGAAGCAGAAGTCTTCGGGGTGATTTACATGTTTATTTTGGACTAAAATTTTATAAAAATTGCACATGTGAAATTCTAACCTTATCTTGGATTTTGTCACCTATAAATTTGGAAGAAAAAAAGCACAAGGACTACCTTATTATTTTATCTTCTATAATGTTATTGCATTAGTGTCATTTGCATTGTAAAAGAATAAATAAAAAAAAATTTGCAGCATTTAATTGGGATTTTTGTTTAATAATAATAATTATTATTCATTAATTATTAGCATATGAACAAATGCAAATTTCAATTTATGTCCATCTGATTCTAATATTCCATAGCACCGATTGGATTATAGACTAAACCACTAAGCTACTAGAACAACGGTTTACATTCAAAATACATTTATATATATTATAAGGGAGAAATTGGCTTATACATGTACGGGACAGGAAATAACTTACACGATTGACGCATTGTTAGTTCGTTCGTGTCAGGTGATTCTATATGCCAATATTCTAATAGTAATCCACTGTTTCAACAGCTTTGTCGTTGAAAATAAAATGGTCCTGTCTTGTGCATGCTTGAGCTAGGCAGAATTCTAACAGGTGGTCATCTGACTGGATATCACCATATTCATGGTACGGGTCGTCAATCTGCCGCCAGTTTGTGCAGTTTTCTCTTGTACAAGCAAATTCAGCACTGGCAGTTCTGCTCCATATGGTGCAGAGTATATGAAGAGTGTCTTTTTTCTTTAAGGCTACTCTTGAATATAAATAAAAATATAGATCTAAGTACCCTTTTTAAATTATTTACTCACAATAAATAAATATCATTTTATAAATTAACAAAAACAATATAGAAACCTTGTAGTACCCTTTATTATTAAAAACTTTAAAATATTCCAACAACGACTAGTTTCGACCCTAACTTAGGTTATTTTCAAGTTGAAATGTTTCTTTTTTCAAATAATTTTAAAAGGGGTCCTTTGATTTATATTTTTATTTATATATGAAGATTATATTATGATGCATGTTTGACGCATTATCACTTATGAACTAAAGAACTGATTAACTTGCAATTTAACATGAAGATTTTGAATTTACTGAGGATGGATATAGGCTTATTTTCATTGCTATTAATCAATTTATTTCATCTATTCCACTATCCAAGTTAATAATTCGTTCTGAACTATTTTGACGACACTACATTCATAATCAGACTGAATAAGTTCAAAACAAATCTATTTCAATTAAATAATTTATTCAATTTTTGATTAGAAGATAAAAGCATAGAGAAACGATAGCGTGAGTAGATATCCCATGGTATAGGGCGTTCATGTCGCAACTTTTACTGTTATCTCAAGCCGATTAATGTCGATTATTGTCGATATTTTCTGTTTTGAGCGGGTAAGAGTGTATGAACGGCACAATATGAGAGACTGCCAGCGTCATAAAGCTTCACGGGAAAGAACTACGTAAGAGCTACGGGAAACAGTAAAAGTTGCGACATAAACGCCCAATACCATGGGATATCTACTTATGCTATTGTTTCTCTATTATAAAAGCCCAACCAAACAGACCATTCTCCAAGTATCTCCGTAGCGTGATTGGTAGCACGCGCGATTCATAAATGATAGGTTCCGGATCGAGTCCAATCAAACTATTTTTTTCTGAGAATTTTCAACTTTGAATTTTGACAAAATAATGAATAATTATTCTATTTTTCATGTTTCCTGGACTTAGGTGATTGCATTTCACAACACAAAATGTACCCCGATGCAGAGCACGGGTTACCTGCTAGTATTTCATAATATAGGGTTTGTCAATTTAAAAAAATATTAATTCCACTTACAACAACAGTTGACGATGGCATTTTGGCTATTTCGACGTGAATCGATTTCCTCATCACCCTGATCAGCCAAGAGAGAGACAACAGTTGCTCGTCTTCCACATTCACCACGTCTTTCAGTACTTCGCCCACAAACACCAAGTTTTTCATACACTGAAAACATAAAACAAAGGAATCATTACAAGAACTATTTTAAAACATTTTCATTCAACTTTTTAGTCAATTCAAGTACATTTAAATCAAGTAAGAAAATCTCTTGAGCAGTGTAAGTAAATAACATATCCAGTAAGTAAAACTGCAATGAGGACAGAGTATCCAAAGCAGAGGATCACACACCATCGCAGTATAATATAGATTTGTTTTTACCTATCTGTTCCATTCTCCTCATTCCAATTTACCACCTGAAACCCTGTTTGTGGCAAATCGATATATGGTATCATAACATCATAGTTTGTATTGGGGTAAGTAATCTTCCTATTTATTCTCCTGAGTTAAAGTAGGTACTTGTTGGCTGAACTGGATATAGAGTATATGAGTTTGAAAACGAAATCAATGCGAATTAATACAATCCTTTCTAGAACTAGAGGAATTCAATCCTAAGAAAACCGTGGTGTTTTAGACCCAATATCATTCAAATGCAATTCAATCCAATCACCTTACACGTCGTACAACATTACAACGTTGTTTTGAACAACCACGAACCTCATAAGGAACTTTCATGCATTTCTTATTCTATTATTGAAAAGCAATTAAATTCAACTATCTCTTTTGAACAATTAAACATTACAACATTACAATTAAATTCAACCACCTTTGAAAGTCGTAGAACATAACAATGTTGTTTTGAACAGCTACAAACCTGCATAAGAAACTCTTATGTATTCTTTATTTTATAATTGAAACGCAATTAAATTCAACTATCTTTTCAAGTTATAAAGGATTACAATGTTTCAATGTTGAATTGAAACAATCAAACAGCGACAAACCAATCTTGTTTCGAACAGCCACAAACCTCCATAAGGAACTTTCTTGCATTCCTTATTATTTAATTCAAAGGCAATTAAATTCAACTATCTTTTCAAATCATGAAACATCACAACCTTGTATTGAACAGCCACGCACCTGCATAAGGAACTTGTCGTGCAACTCAACGCCAGGAATCAGCTGATTGCAGTGGTCCAACGCGAATGCCTTGAGCTGCGCACGCGTGCTGTTGCGCAGATAGCCGGCTGTCTCCTCTCTCTCTCCGTTGGCAATGGCGGCTATCTCAGCTGGCTGCAGCTGCGCGATCACTCTGCTCAGAAACTGGGCCGCCGCCAGACGCACCCACTCGTGCGGGTGTGACAACAGCTTCTGCGCGTTCTCTGTACGTTCGAAAAACACATTAAATACATTATGTGTAATTACATTAAACACATTGATAGATAGATCACTGGAAAGTTGTTAGTTGTTGAATTGTTAGATAGATTGACGTAGAAATACATTAGCAAACATAACGTCTGGTTGACCAGAACGGCGTCAGACAGGCTTGCAAAATGCAAGACAACAACGATGTTTCTTGAAATTGTATTCAATTTTGGGCGTAGCTCGCCCAATTACCAAGGTGTAGTGAAGCAGGGCCTTTTTTCTATAAACCTCCACAATGTCTATGTAGCTAAATTTAGAAATGAAAATGACTCAATTTTGTCAACACAGAAAGCTGAACTTAGAACATAAATACTAAAACATAATACTAAAGAGAAAAGATAGCATATTTCATACTATGCTGAAGAGAAAAGATGACATATCTTTGGTATCCTTTCTCTATGATAATACTAATAAATACTAACCTATCCTATTATATCAAGCAAGCAATTTCTGTATATCTGAATATATTTTTATATTTGGTTATTTATATTAATTGGTTATATTTATTTATGGTTATTTATGTTCAACGGATCTCGAAAACGGCTTTAACGATTTTCACGAAATTTGGAACATAGTAGGTTTATGATATAAAAATTCGATTGCACTAGGTCTCATCCCTGGGAAAACTCGCTGAAGGACATGAAAAGGATAACAATTATTCATCCTTGGAAAAACAGATGATAATTTCGTCGTCTGTCGAAACAGAAGATGCGTGTGTGGGAGAGAAACAGAATTATTTCCAGCTGTGTAATCAATCAGCGAGAAATATTATCTAGAAATTTTAATCGACTTGATCAAAATAATCTGATTTGTTGACATGACATGATAATCATTCTAAACTAGAGTATATCATAATTTTCAAAGTTAATCATTATTTGACAATTTTAAGTGATTAGTGAGTGTTCACTTAAAATTGTCAAATAATGATTAACTTTGAAAATTATGATATATACTCTAGTTTAGAATGATTATTATGTCATGTCAGCAAATCAGATTAATAATCTAAATTAGAACTTTTTTGTTTTTAAATGTTTGGACTGAAAACTGAACCTGAATTCAAGTGTATGGAACATAACCTACTTTCTAGACTATTTATAGTGTATAAATCAAAATTCGGGGAAGAAACAGTTTTGTGCTGTGCCTGTTAGTCCATCCCCAATCATTTTAAAGAATTATGTTCTGTTCATCAATAGTTTATAAATAACTAACGCGCGAAAGCTCGGTGCCTCGATATTAATATACAATACTATCATCTTTTTGAATAAAGAATTTGAATTTGAATTTACTGAAAATGTGTTAGCAAAGCATGTCTCGACTGTTAGGCGAACCTCACCTGATATAGTTTCCACGTATTGTGTGTAGGCCGGATCTTTGAGGAACTTGGGACAAAACGAGGCGATTTTCACCAGCATGTTGAGCAGCTGATAGAGATGGTGGTCGGCCATATTGCTGACGTCATCCGCCTCGTTTTCGGCGCCATCTGTGACGTCACAGGCCGGTTTCCGGCGCACGTACTTGCCGACCGAATCGTCCCTGAAGGAGCCACTGAACTGGTCCAAAATGGTCTCCATGAGAGCGGGCAACCGTTTCTCGAAGCGCTCTTTCTCGAACGATATGAACAGTCCACACACCTGTACACTCAATCGCCTGTGTCCTATCTGAAATAACAATATAATTTTGTAGTAGTCTGTCAACAAAAATTATAAAAATTCTCTATAAAGTAATATCTAATTATAATAGTCAATTAGGTATTACACCTATTAAATGTAAGAGGAACATTTAAAGTTGCTAATATAACTGATAAGCTAAAGAAAAATCGCTTGTGCTGGTACGGGCACGTTATGAGACGCGGTGAGGATCACATGACCAGACTCGTCATGGAAATTGAACAGCCTAGAAGACGCCCTGGTAGACCGCCGACAACCTGGATGGGTACCATTTCCAAGGATATGAGGACGACGGATTTAGAGCCTGAAGTGACTCAACAACGCCCGGAATGGCGGAAAAGGATTAGGAGGGCCGACCCCAAGAGAAATGGGAGAAGATGAAGAAGAATTAGGTATTCACCAGATCCTAGACTAGACTAACTACAGTGAGGTCCACGATATAATGGCAGTGGAGAAAGATTGGAAAACAGCGTTGCCAATTCTCTACCTTGCCACTGCCTTCTATAGAGTATAGCTCATGATAGCTAACTGGTATATCTGATGTAATATTAACTGTTCATTCTTCTTTAAAATATTTCATTCATCAAGAAAATGACTAATACTCATTTCTAGGATTGAATATTTTGTCAATTAATTCTACATTGTTGAAAAGCGTTCTGGCAACGTTGCAGAACTAGAAAAGTATAGTGCAATCTGCTTTGTCGAATGATCGACAAGGATAGCAACACTAGTGTTAATCAAATACTTTCATAAAATGTGGATCTTGCTTGCTATATAAGACTAGACTAGAGATCCTTGTTATTGAAGTTCTAGTTTACATTATTATTATTATTTTTTTTTTTCTCTTTTTCACGCAGTTGCGGATAGCTTATGCGAAGAGGGGCAAAATTTATGCAACCTCTTGGCATTATTTTCTATTATTGATGGAGTATTTTACCAATATGTTGGAGCGTTTGGCGTACTATGCGAGCTGTATCAAGCAGAACAGACTTCTGCATTTTCCCTACCAGAGTTTCTGAGACATCAATAGCCTACAGCTCTCCACTGTTGAATTAAGAACCAGACCATTCACAGATATTACGATTGGGATTATTCTAACATTATTGAGCCCATACATATCTTTGAGCTCAAATGCTAGCTCTTGATACTCCTCATTTCTCACCTCTTGCTCTTTGACAATTTTCATCTGCTGGTATGGCTACATCAATTATCAAGGCTTCTTTTTGATTCATGTTCAACATTAGGATGTCAGGCTTGTTATGAATGACTTGCCTGTCAGTGATCATTTGAACATCCCAATAGATCTTAATCTGGTTTCTCTCAATAAATGCAGGAGGAGAGTAAGAATAGTATGGGGGCATTTCTTCAAAGAAGCCAAATTCCTGCTGCAATTTCAGGTGCACTATTTTTGCAACGTTATTATGTCGCCTCAAATACTCTTTTGGTGCCAATATTGAGCAGCCTGAAACTATGTGCTGAATACTTTCTACTGCAGCGTTACAAAGCCTGCATTTATCACTTATGCTCAGATCTCTGATGATATGTCTTCTATAGGCATTGGTAGCGACAACCTGATCCTGCATAGCAATTATAAAGCCTTCCGTTTCTGGGAAAAGACTTCCATCTGTCAGCCACCTGCTTGAAAGGTCATGATTATTATGATCAGAGTTCAGATGCTTACAGTAGCGCCCATGCAGTTCCCTCTGTTGCCATTCTGCTTGTAATCATGCAATGTCAGGGCTCTCGACCATTAGGATTCCTCATTTATTATTATTATTATTATTATTATTATTATTATTGTCATTTGTTACGTGAAGCCACAAATCTGAGCAGAGCTCAAGTGGCATGTAACATGTCATGAACATTTTCTATGCAAAGTGTATGCATCTGTATAAACTCAAAGTATTAAGGCACCACACATTCCTCCATTGTATAGGGACACGCTTCCACAAGTACATTAGTAATTGAAGACAAGAAAAGTCTATGACTACCACAAAACAGTATTATTATTATTATTATTATTATTATTATATTATTATTATTATTATTATATTTTATTGATTCAATGATACAAAATTATTATTTAAAATAATTTGGGGAGGATCAACAGGCACAGCCCAAAACTGTTCCTCCCCCGAATTTTGATTCATTAAAATAGTCCAAAAAAAGATTAGTGATGTTATTCTTTCAGGTAGACAATTGAAGAGCTTCAGTCCCGAATAATATGGTCCTTTTTCCAAAAGTGTCAGTCTGTGAGCGGGGTACTGATATACAGCTGAACTCTTTGCTCTTGTGCTCTTTTCTGAAGACAAAATTTACAGTCTCAAGGAAGTGCAATGCTGGGACCGTGAGAAACCTGTATTTTCTAAAAATGGACCTACTGAATTGGATGGCCGCAAGCCCTCCAAAACACGAACAGCTTTCTTTTGCATCTTAAATATTTTATATAAATTATTTTTACTATTCCCCAAAAGAAGATGCTGTAGCGTATTAGGGCTAAAAATATCCATGATACACCTTCTGAGCTGTCTTTATAGTGGATGCAGTCCTCACAGTTCTCAGTGCAAAAAGTGCATGATAGAGCTGTTTTATGAGTTTTTCCAAGTGCTTATCCCATTTCATATTTTTTTGCAATTCCACTCCAAGAAATTAGTCACTTCAACAGACAAGCACTCCCTCCCATTTGAAGCATTCAGGTTTGAAGGTTCAGCATGATGTCCCGTCACGGCAAACCTGATATAGTTGGATTTAGTCATATTCAACTTCAATGCATTATGACCAAACCAATTGTTGAGTTGATGCATAGCCGTTTCAGCCCTAATCATAACTTCGCTATCATCCTTACCAGTAACCAGAACCGTTGTATCGTCAGCATATAAAATTAGCTTGCCATCTACATTATTTGGCAGGTCGTTTATGAATAAATTGAAAAGAGTCGGTCCAAGCACAGAGCCCTGTGGCACACCTTGCTTTACTCTTTCCCATGCTGAAAATACCAGTGAACTCCCATTACTCAGTTTAACTGACTGATATCTATTTTCCAAATAGGACACAAAAAATTTCCCTGCGCTACCAACAAATCCATAGAATCCAAGCTTATTCAACAACAGCTCATGGTCTACCATATCAAACGCCCTGGATAAATCGCAGAAAAGCCCTAAAGCCTTCCGCGATCCATTCAGAGCATCCAACACATCTGATACAACTTCAAATATAGCAGACTTAGTTGACAATCCCCTCCTGAATCCAAATTGTTTGTTATGAAAAATGTTATTCTCATCTAAGTGAACCATCATCTGTTCAAACACAATCTTCTCAAATATCTTGGAGAATACAGTTTTTCAAGATTTTTAAGATCCTTCCTATCTCCCTTCTTGTGAATTGGCTTGATCAGAGCATACTTAATTTTTGGGGAAAGATTCCTTCCTGCAAACACCTATTAATAATAATGTTAGAGGCTCCAAGATAATGGACTAACCTTCTTTATCACTCGTGATGAAATCTCGTCCCACCCAGTTGAGCCAGAATTTTTCAAGCTATTTATGGCTTTCCTAACTACACTTATTGAGACACTTCTGAACTTGAAAGGAGGACACTGCCTATTTATTTGCTTGAGGTACTCTCTGCTCTCACATGTTCTAGCAGAGCCGGACATTTCAGATGCACATTCAACAAAATACTCATTGAACAAGGAAGCTATGCATTGTGGATTAGAGTACCTCCTATTGTCAGCTGTAGTCAACTCTATCTTCTGCTCATCCCTATTTAATAGTCCCAGTTCATTTCTGACGATTGTCCAGTGCCTCTATTAATATTGTTGGACTGTGCAATGAACATTTCATTGGTTTTTTGCTTAGCTAGTAGTATTGTCTTCTTTAAAGTTTTCTTATATTTGGCAAAATAGGACAGAAATTCAGGATGTCTGTTAGTCTTACTCTCAATGTGTAACTCTCTTTTCTTCTACACGAAATTTTGATGCCAGTGGTTAACCAGTTTTTCACCGAATCATTCTCTGTAACCTTAAACTTTCTCAGGGGGAAGCAACTGGAGAAACAATTGTAAAACAATGAGTGAAAAGTATTAAATAATTTCTCGCCACCATCATTACAAAAGTATGTTCTAGGTACAATTTGTGTCGACAATTGTCGTTTTCACACTTACCGATTCTGGGACGGCATGGCACGATAGGACATGAAACTCTCCGATTGGCAGATTCTCTAAGGCTCAACTCACACTTCGCGACTCAGGTCTAGAAGAGACTCGACTCTAGTCGAGAGCATGTGTTTTCAAATGGTGACGTCGCGGAGACTAGAATCGACTGGTCTGAGTGTCACCATTTGAAACACATGCTCTCGACTAGAGTCGAGTCTCTTCTCGACCTGAGTCGCGTAAAGGGTCAAGTCCACGGGGCTTTTTTACAAGCTACAAGCCGGCGTGTTGGCGAGTGCGCTAGTTGTCGAGTACACAAAAAACATTCCATTCGCTCAGTAGCCAAGTAGCTGGCGTGTGGAATACTGTTTTCGACACTGTTTTACTGCTCTTATTACCTGTTTTTACTTGTTTTTACCTGTCTTTACTGCTCTTACCTGTTCTTTGTATTTTTTATAAATTAATTGAGGAATATTATATTAATGAGAAATATGTTACTTTTTAAATATAGAAAGGAATATTTTACTTTTTAAAATTGTATTTTTTATAAATTGATTAATATTAATAGAGATTCATAATATTAAGCATATAATAATATTTACTGATTTGATATTTTTAGAAATTTATTCGACTTCATGCAGAGCTTGGCTTGATTTGAAAGTTAGGTTATGTCGTTATGCCTCTCGCGCCAGATTTTAACCTCTGGAATTTAGGAGTATGCGCATGCTCTAGTACTCAAAAGCCGGCGAGTGGCGTGTTAAGTCGCCGGCAGAGTCAACTTTTTCAAGTGCTTTTTTAAAAGCAGCTTTTAAGCGAGTGCGGTGAGTCCACAGGTCTAGTTTACGAGCTGCTTGTAAAAAGCCGGGTTTTAGCTTGTAAACTCGCCCCGTGGACTTGACCCTTAAGTGTGAGTTGAGCCTAAATGTCAACCAAATTAGCCAATCTTTCTGTCTTGTCGTGTCGTGCCGTCCCGGAATCGTTAAATGTGAAAACGGTCAAATATGTAGCACTTTTCGGTGAGCTAATACCGTTCCCTATACAACTGGCCACATGACTGACCTGTTTCTCCTGCATCCAAAGCGTGACAATGTCGAACAGCTTGTCGACCGCATTGTGGTGGAGGTTGTCGAGCAGTGACGTCACCACTTGGGCCGCCTTCTGCCGGCACTCTGGCGAGTCATCATTCACCAGGCATGCCGTCACCGGCACAAATATAACGCCGTAATGCTTCTTTAGCACCTCCTGCAATACACAGCAAAATCAATTAAGGTATCATTCAACTTTTAAAAAGCTCGGTTGCACAAAAGCCTGTTAAATTTCAAACATGATTGGCTGCCAAGAGAAGGCTTCCGACATTTCAGAAGAAAATGTCTTTACAAGTTCAGTTCTGGGACTATCTCTGGAATTGATGTTCTGGATATTCTATTTCAGTTCTGGAATTGATACATAGTCTCAATTAAGACTTGAGATTATTAGCACAAGTTAATATGTCCAAATCACTACTCTGATTAGTTCTCGTGGCATTTGATTAAGATTAAAATTTGACAGGCTCTTGTGCAACCGGGCCATTAAACGTGATGTAGATCTATTCATTTCTCATTTACTTGATCGAGCATTACATTAAGTTTGAGGATAAACTCCAACCAGCGAGGAAGTTATAGTTTTTGGTGATTTTCATTTCAATTGCAGTTAATATTCATTATATCAAGCTGCATTTGTGAGAAAATTGAACAATAAATTTGTATTGGTTTTGAATTCATTCAAGACCTGGCTAAAGACATCAATATTTTCAAGGTTTCAATGATTACCGTATTGAGCGTTATGACTCGTTAATTCAGTTTCCAATCAATTCAGATTCAAGCTTCTAGTTCTTATATTTTTCAACTAAAAATTTGTTTGAAACTGAAAATATTCTTGAATTCTATGATTTATTTATTCATAGATAATAGATACAATCCAGGTGTTTTTTATAATTATCAGAGAAGGAGGTTTGGTGCATATAAGAGCCACATATAAGAGTGTATGGGCATTTATATGATTTGTGAATTGTTTAATGGATGCATGAAGGTTGAATAAAAATACTTGTACCTTTTTATTGAGGATATTTTACTACGTTAAAACTTTTTATGAATGAATGGATGGTATCGAATATTCCATCTGTGATGGATCTAAAATTACGATGCTACACAAAATACGATTTCACAATTATAATAAAAAACATCCATGACTAATAGAAAAAAAACAAAAATGTTCTACTTACCTTTGGAACAGTTGTGATGAGTGAGTGTATCAATTCAAGAGCTGACTCACGGCCTGGTTGAAAATTGTAATCCAAATTTGTGATGTAAAAATTCAAATGCTTGCCGAATTTTTTACCCAATTGGTAGGTGGTGAGAAATTGATGAATTATCTGAAAACGTCAAATTTTTATATAAGAAATTGACGAATTATCTGAAAACGTCAAATTTTTATATAAGAACAGATTCAAAAGATACAGAATAATCAAATATAAATATTATAACATACATTTCAACTCAACCTACAAGAAATTATGATGATCCAATGATGATTGTAAGTTTCGTAAGAATTAAACTATTCAAAAACAAAATTTTGTTATTAGTATTAATGATTATATACATTGAATTTTTATACATTGTAAATATGGTGCAGTACCAAATATCAAGTGTGGAGCAGAATTCCCACATTTCACCAACAGTGTACGTATCAGGTACAGTGAAAATAATACTCCCTTGAGATCTTATGGGCCTATACCCACTCAGCCCGACCGAGCAAGTATGAATAGTCCCATTGAAACTCAAGGGAATAATATTTTCACTGTACCAGACACGGTACACTGATACTTGTGAATGGGAATCCGGCCTAATCAGGCCATAACCTTGTTCTGTGGGAATCAGTCTTGATTGGACCCCAAACTTGATTCTATTGAACCAACCTGGCTGGCCTGCAGACAGACCTAATCTAACCTAACCTAACCATATTTGTGAGCCTTAATTAGACCCTAATTGATTAAAAAGATATATAATATATGTTTTTTTATTGTGCATTGTATTGTTGTATATGAATTAGAAGCGAAATCCCTCAGAAAATGTGTCTATCCATCACTATTGTATGGGGCCCAAACTTGGACACTGACAGCTGAACTTGACACAAGATTAGAGACAACTCAGATATAAATGTCATAAGTATACTCGGGTTTCGACTGCAACAGAGACTTAGAACACAGAGATTTTGAAAATGATCAATGTGAAATATCTGCAACGGGAAGCTCATCTAATCAAGTGGAGATGGGCCGGTCACACGGCAAGGATGGAAGCTGACAGATGGGCGAAGACATGCACGGAATGGATACCACGGGACAGGACCAGAGGAAGGGGACGCCCGCCCGCCCAGCACTCCGGTGGAGGGATGAACTTTCACAACAAGTTTGTGCTGACCGAAGCTAGAGACAGGGGAAGATGAGCGAAAATTAATGACAGACTCTGAATTGAAAAGTGGAAAATTTTATAATTTTAATTAATGTGAATTGTATTTCTTGCCAACCAATATATACCTCATAAGAGAGGCTTTTGTTCTTTCATTATTATATATTATTATTAGATTATTATTAGAATTGGATAGAATTCAATTGTTAAAAATAAGATGAGACACTTACTGTTAAATAATTTGAGTGAATTTGAATGTATTGCTACAGAATACAATTAAATTAATTATTATCAATGTATCAATAATTATTTTTCTACTCAAGATTACAACTATTTCTCTTTTGATATGATTTGAATTAAAAATAATTATTTTTGAGATCACTGATTGATTATATCAATGTACTATTTCTATGTTTTTTTTCTTTTAAAAATATGATGTAAAACTTGACTTTTCAGTCAAACCTTCTTTAGAAGGTTTAGGAGAATTTATTTTCGTCTGGTAAGATATTATTTTGTTGAAATTTTCCACTGAAAAGGAAATAGCTTTTTTATTATTCTTCATTTTTGTTTGTAAGATTTCTTTTTGTAAGTGTATTTTTCATTTTTTTGTTTGTTTTATTTTCTGTAATACTCTCCTTCTTCTGGGGGTACCAGGACGAAGGAAAAGGGGAAAAATTATTATTGTATTGTGTTGCTGGCCTATATGTCAAATTGTGATATTCTATTGAGGCTGATAAATATATTCTATTCTATTCTAACCTTGATTTCAGTGAACCAAACTGTCTAGCCCGCAGACAGACCTAATCTAATCTAACTCACCTTATTGTGAGCCTTAATTAGACCTAACCTTGATTTGAGTGAACCAACCTGTCTGGCTTGCAGCCTAACATGGTCGAGATGCGAGTTGATACTAAGCTCGGCCACTTTGGCCATGACGTCGTGCAGTTCGGTGCAAATGAGCTTCCTGCCGAGAATGGCTTGAGCAGCGAGAAAGCGGTGGCCTGTCGCGGTAGTCGTGGAGTCCTGTTCGCAGTAGAGTAGCAGCGCTTTCAACTGGTTGCCCGTCAACTTGTAATAGTTCACGTCTCTCACAACACAGCAATCGCCTGAAAATCAGTTTCAATCATACACGTGATTGAAAATACCTATAGAATGGAATGTATACAGACTCATCACACAGTTGAACAACGTCGAGTGGTACAACCATTACATTTTATCATAAAGAAGTATAATCCTTTACTTTATAGAATTAAAAATATATTGTCGTCTAAATTATTTGAAAAAAGAATTACTTATTTAATCTGGGATTATATCAATCCACACTACAACCTAATAATTCTTCTTACCATACAATAAGAATAGAGGAATAGAAAGTTTGTCGCCATGTTAAGAAGTGATTCCACAATTTTGAACCGCTGAACTGCACTTCTTCTTCTTCTTTAGGTGCCGTCTCCGTTTCGAAGGTTGGCAATCATCAAGGCGATTTTT
>NW_024091765.1:0-19080 GCF_014356525.2 Nilaparvata lugens
GGCCGTAATGCGCCAATTGCATGGCCCCTCGTTCCCCAGATCTAAGACCGCTGGTTTTTTCTTGTGGGGTTTCATGAAATATCGTATGTACCCCCTTTGCCAGCCACTCTACCTGAACTTAGAGCAAGGATTTGCGCTGCTGTTGAGCAAGTTGCACCTGAAATGCTAGTGCGAGTCTGGGAAGAAATTGACTATCGATAGAATGTCTGCAGGATAACCAACGGAAGTCATATAGTACATCTTTAGTTTAAGGTAAAAAAACTTGAAGTGTTTTCCTTTAAAGTAATCTCAGCAATAGTGGTTTACTGAAGGTATTTATTTATTTATGTCATTGACAATTACAAATCACAATTATAATAAATTACTATGATTGTGAGAAGACAACTGGCATAGCCCAAAACTGTCTTCTCCCAAATTTCTACAAATAAAAGTTTCAGAAAAGAATAAGGTTAAGATTTCACTTTCACTTCAAAAAGTCCAATTTCCACTTCAAAACTAATGACTAAACTAAAAATTTTGAATTTTGATATTTGAAAACTGATTAAAAACAAAAATATCTCACTCAAATCTCTACAAATTGGAAATTTTTGAGTAATTTCAGTATAGTGGCTTACTGAAAATTGTTCAAACTGGATAATAATTTGATTCCTAATAACAAATTATGAATAACAAATTATGACTCCTTTATTATCACTCCATTTATGGCTTCCTTTGCAATAACCACTACATAAAAAAATGTTGTTTGCCTCATTTCCTCAAACTACGTAATTGAAAAAACATTCGAGGTTTAGAAAGAAGGAGGTTTTGGAAGGAGGATTATTCTTCGAAGACCTCTAAATTGACCTGCCATTCAGTTTGATATGTCCATGTCCCTTCTGTTAAGAATGAGAGGCAGTTCAGTAGTAGCATAGACTAAAAATAAACAATCTGTGGTATAAATATGTGTCTTGAATCTATGGTATAGTAGAATCCCAGCCTACCATATCTGGATATTGTGGGGTGATTCTGAGGGTGATCCATACATAAGCTCCAGGCTTGTGCATACGCAATTCGTGGGTAATGAGATGGATGATGATGAGAAATGACTTGACGTACTGCTTTTGGTGGGTTCCGAACGACCGGGAATCGATTTGTAAACGCATAGATCGGAGATAACATTGATTAAACCGTAGAGAGAAGATAACATAAGAAGACATCTCATGGTTTAGAGCGTTTATGTTCCTAATTTCACTGTTAACTCAAGCCGATAGTCCTAGTAATACTTTTTCGTGAGGCTATATCACGCTGGTAGTCTCTCATACTGTGCCGTTCTTACACTCTCACCCGGCCTAAAAACAGTAATAATAGACAGTAATCGGCTCGAGTAAACAAAAATTGGCTTGAAATTTGAAGTATAAACACTCTACACCATGGGATAATCTGATGCTATTTCTTTTATCGATGTTAAAAAGTTTCTCGTTATCAAATTAGCCTAGTGGTTTTTGGGGCATTCTGTATTCAGCACAAGGAAGTTTTGCATGTACAATATATCGCTCTTGACTTTTATGTACAGAAACGATTTAAAAATCATCACTACAATATAATTGACCGAGCGAAGTGAGGTCTAAGATTCAAGTCGACGGTTTTGCATTTCTCTTTATGTTTATATGTTTATATTTATGTTCTGCATTTTCGGCAATAGATTTCCATGAAATTTGACAGGTATGTTCCTTTTTGAATTTCGCGTCGACGTATATATAAGGTTTTTTGAAATTTTGCATTTTAAGGATAATACGAAAGGAAAAGGAGCCTCCTTCGTATGCCAATATTACCGTATAAATCAGACTATAAAAATATTCATCATAAATCAGCTGTCGAGTGGATTATTAATTGCATGCAATTAATATGTCAATGTAACTCTTAGTAATAAAACGTCAGCTGTCGTGTGGACTATTAATTGCATGCAATGACGCAATAATAACTGAAAGTAACATAGAATTTTTCAAGGTACCTAGATACATTAGTATTTTCTATCGACCTTCCTCTGCTTTCAACTCGGACAGACCTGTTGCCAGTATGTCTTGAAGGAGATTAGCTTTTAAGTATACAATTTTGATACACCATCTCCAACAGCCACTAGCCGATATCTCGCCGACATGTCACCGATATCTCGCCGACCGAATACAAACAGGATTTACTCTGACGGACAGTATAAGAGGAGGCTGTGGTTTATACTGCGTGAGGTCTACTGTTCAAAGAACTACAATATAGAAGTACGAGCCTGACTAGACTGGACTATCAAAGATTCATGATTGCATTCTGTTGCTTGCATAATGATACAGTATCACAAAGTACTACAGTGATTCGTATCAATATTGTTGCCAACGCCATCTAGTAAGACAATGCACAACTACATTAAGCTTTTCTCTACTCATCTTTCCGTAAGAGTAACCATTATTAAGGTATTTAAACTAATTTGTCGAATTTGTTTATCAACATTTGCAGTCAATAAACATTTTCTGATATGAAAGGAACATCTAACATCAGTTAAAATTTAATATGTGTGGAATATATCACTAATAACTGACAATTAATTAGCTACCTCTCGCCAGAATTTTGTGGAATCGTTTATATAGGTAAGAGGTCTATTCAACAAACGGTATGTCTAAACATAAACGGTACAAACTGAAGAGAACTTTTTTGGAGAATCATTGTGTATAAGGTCTCTTCGGGGACCTATCACTTTGATTCAGTTATCATTATAAATGAAATGAGAAACTATTTGGAAAAGGAGTAATTCAAACTTCTTATAGAGCCTTGTTATTATAGAACCTGCGGGTTCAATTCAAATGTGTAATGAAATGGATCTTGACAATGATGGGCGATGCACCGTTTTTATGGCGCATGCGCTTTGTATTCATTTCGTACTTCATAGCCTCTCTTTCATGAGCTGTCTCATGGAGCTCATAGATACAGCGCGAATTCGAGCGAGACTACTACAACTACACCTCAGAATGCTGCATTTAAACTTATGCACTAATGTGGGTATGTGTGCATCCCTATTGTCGTTCACAATCATTATTTTGAATAGGCTAATAATAAATAATTATTGATTATTGTACCTGATAAACTGAAATGAAAACTGAAAATTCAGTTATAAAATAACTGATAATTCTGAATTAAAGAAATTGGAGGAATGTTTATGATGTTGAATATTGTCTACAACTAAAATAGTTGTTGATTAATTTTTATGATAAATAAATGAATCTCATTTTTTATGCTTCGGATGATGATGATGATGATGATCAGAAATGACTGGACCAACAGCTTTAGGTGGGTTCCAAACCACCGGGAAGCGATTTGTGACTCATAGCTCAGAGATAACATTGATTAAACCATAAGATAACAAGAAGATATCTCATGGTTTAGGGTGTTTAGGTTGCAAATTTCACTGTCAACTCAAGCCGATAGTCCAATAGTGAGGTCCACGTTATAATGACAGTATTTGATCAACTTTGGTTTTGCTATCCTTGTCTATCATTCGACAAAGCCGGTGGTACTATCCATTTATAGGTCCACAACAATGCCAATTATGTTTTTGACAGTGTAGAAATATAATTAATTTATTCTGAGAATCGGCATCGCTATTTTTCTATCTTTATTCACTGCCATTTTAACGTGAACCTCACTATAGTAGTTATTTTTGGTGAAGCTAAGTGACGCTGGTAGTCTCTTATACTGTGCCGTTCTTACATTCTCACCCTCGCCAGGCCAAAACAGTAATAATAGAACAGTAGCCCTAGTCGACAGTGATCGGCTTGAAATTTGGAACATAAACGACTTAAAATTTACACTGCCTTCAGAAATGTTGCGGAACTTTTCCATGATGAGGTGAAAAAGTAAATATACAAATAGTTTATAGTTCCCACTGAAGATGATTTAGATTGTTTACAAACCAAATTAAATTACAAAATAACAATCACTGATCACTTAAAACTGTAAAATGATGATTAACTTTCAAAATTATGATATATTCTCATTCAGAATCATATACCATGACATGTCAACAAACAGATTATTTTGATCAAATCGATTAAAATTTCTCGTGAATAAGCTGATTGATTGTAAATAGTTGAACATCTGAACTTAATTCTGTCTTTCTTCCACACAGGCACATCTTCTGTCATCGACAGACGACGAGATATCATATGTTTTTCCAAGGATGGATAATTATTATCCTTTTCATGTCCTTCAGCGAGTTTTCTCAGGGATGAGACCTAGTGCAATCGAACTTTTATATCATAAACCTACTATGTTCCAAATTTTTGTGAAAATCGTTAGTGCCGTTTTCAAGATCCGTTGGGCATACATAACCAGATATCCAGATAACCAGATAACCATATAAAGAAATTTCTCACATAATATAATAGGACTAGCGGTAACCCATGCTTCGCAAGGGTCTATTTTGAAACTTCACAAACTGAAAACTTGACGTAATGAATTCTAGAAGAATTGAAAATAGGCCTGAGAATCCTTGGTTGATTAAGAATTTATAAACAACATTTCAAGTAAATCAGTCCAGTAGTTCAACGTGATGATGCGTCAAACATAATTTTCCTATCTTTTACACGCCTATACATGTATACTGTTTAAGCCAGTTCTTTCCTTTATTAATGATATCATATAATAGATGGATATATCCATCTATCTATCATGTTCTATACTATAATAAAGGAATAAATGAGAATAAATTTTGAAAGGTTGAGATATCGATGTGCGGTTTCACCATCCTTTTCTCTGGAATCCTGTATCGGATCATGTATCATATGACCACCTTTCAATTAAAAAAAGAAGTTGGATTGAAAATGGCGGTTCCAAAATGGCGGAAAAAATTTGGGTGCAATGGAAATGATTTTATCATTCGAAAAGGATCCCCAATCATACCTATCTTCTAATTTCCCTTTAAGAGAAATGTACTGCCCGTCCATACAACAACTGGAAGCATGACAATATTGAAAACTTGATGTAATCAAATCTTGAAGAATTCAAATATGTCTATAACCATCCTCGGTTAAGCAAGAATCTATATGAAAATTTCAAGTCAAAGTCCAGTAGTTCAGACGTGATGATGCGTCAAGCATAATTTTCCTATACTTACACCTGTATACGTGTTATCTCCAGTTTTTCCTTTATTATAGTATAGAATGATAGATGGATGGATGATCATTGTTATTCTACTGGAAGATAGAATAAGTTGAATAGTTTCCCTTTCAGAGGGAGTTTTGACAACCCACTAAACTCATTTTTCATTTGAAGATTTAACGAAAAGGTGCATATGACCTATTTTTTTGCTCAGCTTGCCAAAATAACCCTCCTTCCAATATTAGGTATAATTTTCGACTGACTGTACAGTGAGTCAGTCATTCTATCAGGGCTCGAATAATTTTGAAATTTTAATTAAATAAAAATGGAAGAGAATAATTTTCTTATGTAATATCAACACCTCTATTCAAAGACATTCATACTAACTGCATGCGTTTTCTTATTGCCGATACAGCATTGATAGAACAGTAGTCGTTTATTTAGCACTTTGTCCCAAAAAAAAACTATTCTAGCTGAGAAATTAATAATCCATGTCACGTGTAGGCCTATACATTCCATCAGGAAAACGAGTTCAAAACTATGGTTCTCCTAAACATATGTTTTTGAGATATTTCTTTGATGCAGCTGTTTTTCACATTCACCATCACAAATTATAAAATGTTTGTGGAAATAAAATATTTATTGATTACCAAAACAATACTATTATAATTCGATGAATAATTAATTATTAAAACAATACTTTTATTATATCATAATATATATTATAAACATATTTATCAATTATCAGAACAAAATTATTAAGGTTGACTGGAATCAGGTAGGAAGCAATATAGAACAGAGTTTCTTTTTTGACTATTATTTTATTATTTCCAATGATAACAACATATGTTAGAATATCACTGTCAATAAATAAATATTATCTCATTTCCATATGGCACTCACCTTACCATGTTCATAACCTTACTTAATAGGATCCTTTTTCATCCTTTGAAATCCTTAGAGGCAAAATATCTCAAAATCCTTAGTGCGCGTCTAGCATGTTTGAAGATATATGTGCAAAGTTTCAGTCTGTAGGACAATTAGTTTGAGCTGTAGTGTGATTTTACATCAAATTTTCGTAGAATGCCCTCTCCTGGACCCCCCTGTGCTCCTGATCGAAATTTTTCTGCATAGATCTAATTTTTTTTCGTAGCTGAACAAAAAGTTCCTCATGACTTTGCTGTGCATGAGCGGTTAAAAAGTACAAATTTTGGGGGGGCCCACTCCCTCAGGGGGTAAATTTCTGAAAATCCTTTCTTAGTGGATGTTTTCAGGCTACCATAAACAATCGTGCAAAATCTCAAGTTTTTAGGCTCAGTAGTTTGGGCTGTGGTGTGATTTCAGTCTGTAGGGCTTAGCCTTTTATAAGTATAAGAGAGATATCCTATTATATTAAGCGAGCAATTTCTGTATTTTTATATCTGGTTATTTATGTTTAACGGATCTCGAAAACGGCTCTAACGAATTTCACGGAATTTGAAACATAGTAGGTTCAGATATAATGAAGTCGATTGCACTAGGTCTCATCCTTGGGAAAACTCGCTGAACGACATTAAAGGATAATTCATCCTTGGCTGAGACAGCTATGGATAGTAAAAAAGTGAGGTGAGTGAGTGAGTATGTGAAGAATCAAATATCGCATCCCCGAAATTCATAAAAGACATATAGCCAGCTTTGAAATAAAACCACATCATTTTAGAAATTGTGTTATGTTATCAATAAATAAAAATTACGAGCGAAGCTCGGTGCCCCGATATTACATACGATCGGGAAAGAGCCACAGGCAGACAGACAGACAGACAGACAGACAAAAGATATTTATTTCAAAAAAAAAATGCACTTTACATACAAAGTAATAATCTTATGTACTCATTATCAATATAAAACAACAACAAAGAATAAAATCAACCTCATGAATACAGTAAGCCAAGTAAATCTTTAGAAAATGGTCTGCATGGGCAAAAAATGCCTGTGCGCAAACCAGAGTTGCATATTATAAGTTTGTTAGAATGAAAGGAAACACTAATTTTGCTGCATTCAGAATCCTATTTAATATTATTACGTACAGAGGATTATTGGATAGCTCAAAAAAATAATAAAAAGGTTAATTATTGTAATGATGCATACAGATTCCAAGAACAGTAGTCAGGTTGTCACTACCAGCGAATTTATCAATTAAGGTAGGTATAATTTGTTGTGATGAGGTTTTTCTGAATTTCCACTCCCAGCTGTATTAAAAATTTCTTCAATTTCAATTTAAATAAGGATTTTGAGACATCCTGAAATACTATGTGGTGTGGGAAGTGACGAGCCAAGTTACGGTACAGAACATGTGAAATATAGAAGGAATTTGTTTGGTAAGGATCTCTGGAGGGGTATAGCTGTAATACCAGTGTTAACAGCATACCGCGTTTGATGCATATGTGTATGGGCCCAAGAATGTTCATGTTGGAGATAAATGTATTAAGTTTTTAATGAAGAGCTGTCTTACAGTCAGGACCTCACTCTCCTCAAGAGAATGTTAGTTGAGAAACGAGGATTTTTTTTTAGAGCTACTTTCAAAATGGCTTTCTGGACAATAAAGATGTGCTGAAGTACCGTCTTGCAAGCACCACCCCCTGCAACTATACCAAACTCCAAAAGGGACTGGACATATGCAAAGTATGCCATTCTAATCTCTCTTATCCAGTACATCGCTCATCATTCTAAAGCATATATATATTTTCTAAGTCTTTTTTTTATGTATTCAATGTGAGCAGACCACCTCATCCTATGGTCGAAAAAAACGCCCAAATACTTGTAGGAGTGACCATTTCAATACAAGAACACCCATGTAACACTGAGAAAATCCCCACAGCAGTGAACTTTCAAACTTGATAAATTGTAATCGGTAGTTGGTCCTCAATGATATTGGCATAAATTTCGTTTTTGTGGTGTTCATTGTCAATGTATTCTGATCAAGCCATGTTTTTATGTGAAAAGGTCATTTTGAGCATTTTCCTTAACTTCAACCCAGCTTGGCCCTTTCAAAATATCATGCATCATCTGCAAACAAAAATAACCTCCCATGTATATTTACTTTTGATATTATTTATATAGATTAAAAGAGGATTGGGCCCAAAGTGCTTCCCTGAGTCACCCAAAGTCAACCGCCACATCTTCACCCCTGACATCCATCAAGGAAACAAACTGAAGGCGATTTGACAGATAACTTCTGAACCATGCCAACGCTGTACCTCGTATTCCAATAAGGTTTAATTTATTCAATAATTTGTTCCTATCACCGAATCGAAGGCTTTTTTTTAGGTCAAGGAATAGAAGCATCATTCGTCGATTTTCATTCATTCCTTCATTTTGGCTTTGCAAATGTCCAATAGAGCATCAGATATATTTTTATCTTTTCTGAAGCCATACTGACAGTCACATAGAATTCTATTCCTATTAAGATAGAAAATGAGCTGTTCTTTCACTATTTTTTCTAGAATTTTTGAAAAAACGCTTAGCAATGATATGGGACGGTAATTGTTTTTTATCGGTAGGGTCGCCAGATTTGAAGAGGGGAAAAACCTTGGCCATCTTCAGGACTCAGGGAACACACCAGACTGTAAACTAGATTGATTAAATGAGTTAGTGGCTTGATCAGAATTGCAATATTATCTTTCAGGAACTTAGCAGAGATATTATCAACCCTGGAGCTGACCCACCTCTGAGACTACCTATGGCATGCATAATTTCAGCTTCAGTTACAGCCTGAAACTCAAAGTGATTTCGATTCAAATATTGACTATCATCGACTAAAAGAGGCTCTCCAGAATCTATAGCATCAGCCAGAATTTGGCCGACTGATGCAAAAAAAACATTGAATCATCAGCTACATTCTTGTAAATCGCTGTGTGTAACAGATTGGATACCTGGTAGAAATTTACTAATAACAAAAGAATCCTTATTAATACTTTTTCCCCCAACTCTCCTATCACTCCCCAGAACCGCCTAGGATCATCTCTAATTCCATTAGTTTATTTTTATAATATTCAAGTTTAGTTCTTTTCAAATTAACGGTAAGATTTTTTCTAAGCGTGAGATAATGATTTTTCAGAGCGTTATTATATGGTTGCCTCTTCAATTTCCTACTCAATTTCTCTTTGTCTAATAGCATCAATCAGGTCTGATTTATCCATGGCTTTAATTTTTTTCTTCTTGACCTCATCGTCTTAGTATTCATACTGAAATCTACAGATTTTTTTATAATTTGATGAATTTACTAGAACAATTATTTATTTCAAAACAGTTTTCTACCGAACCCCAATCCGCATTCTGGAGAGCCTGTGCTAATAGGCCTTTATTTACAATAGTATAGGTCTTAGCCGATTCAGCCGGTTTTTGTACTGGAAATGAAATATTAAGAGCTATACTGAAATGATCTGTTATTGCAGTATGCAACACGGCCGCCTTCATCTGATCCTGATCAGCGTATCTTACAAAAATGTGATCAATAAGAGAAATTGAGTCACCATCAATTCTAGTTGGCTTATTTATACACTGTACAAGACCAGCACCGACCAAACGTTCAAGTACCTGTCGCAAGGCATGGCCCAAAACTATCCTGTTACCAAATTTTGATAACATGTCCGAAAAAAAATAGTTTGTGTTTTTACTGTTAAAAGTTAAAATTTGTCCAAAAATAAAATATTAGAATACAGATAGCATGCAGACAATATATAGTTATTTTGTAGTAGAACACATAAAACATTAGTTATAGAGTTTGTAGTATAAACAGATAACTTTCAGACACTCTTCCTAAGTGAGATACACTTCTAACTGTCAGTATTACTAGTATAAAAACCATCAATGCTTCTCATACAAATAATACTGTCAGATTGAAGTGAATCTCATGAATAACAGCTAGTAAACATAGCGCGCTAAAAATAGCAAGCTCACGTCTGAAATTTACGGCGGCCATTTGCAAAGCCCCGGAGGAGATGTGTGTGAGCGTATTATCATTCACTGCTGTCGCGTTCAGCCATGTTGAGTGTGAACCGGGAAAAATCACATGCAATCACATGCCGTTGTGACAAAGTCGCCGTTGTGAGTCACACGCTATTCTGTCTTGCACGAGAAATGGCTGTACTACTGTACTCTGTTTATTATTAGTCTATTTTTCTCTTGTGAAAATATTATTTACTTGAATCTCTATTTACTAGTAGTTCTGTGAACAGTAGATCTCACGCAGTATTCTCATCCACAAGTACCAGATGTGAACTGTTTTAAATGTTAACAAACTCAGTTCACATTTGAATTTGTATTTCATAAATTATGTTTTTAGAATTAAAAATATTATAATTTCTCCAGCATTATTCAGTTCATTTGTTTATTTTTATTCACCTATTAAATTAGTTTTTTCGAATGTGAGAATATTGATACTGATGGGCACGCATAATTATACCATGACTGCAAAACAAAATATTGAAACCAAAGACCTTAAAGCCGCGATTAGACCAAAGTTATTAAAAAATGTTAATGTTAATTGTTTGTTGGACTGGAGAAGCCAGTCTATTACTGTATTTGTATAAGGTCTATAGTTTCAATCGAAGACATTAAAGAGGTATGCATCTTTAAGCTGGGTTTACACCAAAGTTACTAACAAAATGGGTATAATTCTTTTAGATTATTTATTTATTTCATCGACAATTGCAAATCATAATATGTAATAAATATAATATATGATTGGGAGAAGACAACAGGCATAGCCCAAAACTGTCTTCTCCCAAATTTTTACAAATAAAAGTTATATTAGATTGAACATGACTTATCATACACATATTAACATATGTGTTTGTCAACTTCCGTTCAATCTAATAGAATCTATAAGGATTAAGTTTATACCCATTTTGTTAATAACTTTGGTGTAAACCCAGCTTAAAGATGCATACCTCTTTAGTATCTTTGATTGAAACTATAGACCTTATACAAATACAGTAATAGACTGGCTTCTCCACACATCTGTGTAATCACTTGTCAGCTGATTTATGATGAATATTCTATAGTCTGATTTTCACTCCAATATTGGCGTATGAAGAAGGCTCCTTTTCCCTTTCATATTATCCTTGAAATGCAAAATTTCCAAAAACCTTGTATATACGTCAACGCACAATTTAAAAAGGAACATACCTGTCAAATTTCATGAAAATCTATTACCGCGTTTCGCCGTAAATGCGCAACATATAGATATATAAACATTTAAACATTAAGAGAAATGCCAAACCGTCGACTTGAATCTTAAACCTTACTTCATTCGGTCAATTATTTCGCATTTGGTTCCTCCTATGCTGTTTCTTTCATTTCCTCTTTTGAAGTATTTTGGTTTAGTGTGAATCAGGACATTCGAATCGATCAAATGTGCTAGAAATCGTAATTAAATGTGTATTTTTGAACAACTATTCGACTTATCATAGTGTTCATTCAAATAGAATTGAAATCAAGTTGAAAAATTGATTTTCACCAGTTCAACTCGGCTCAGTATGCACGCAGTGTCTACTAAGTTATTGAATGCAGGATACGCAATGTGTATCAAAATCTTTTATATTTATTTGAATAGCTTGTAAATTACACAGATCATTAATTTGTGTTATAATTAGCAGTCAATTTTGATCGAATTTCGTGTAAAAAACCATTACTGTAATGTGAAAAATCTGATGTGGTGCACTCACACAACTTTCCTTGCCGTTATGAAAATTGATCACCTGACGCTAGTGCTCACGCGCATCTCAAGTCTACTATTCAAAGATCTAAGCCAGCTGGTGACAGGACAATAACGCTGGAGACACACGAGGTCTGCTATCTGTTTCTAGTGAATGATTTAATAGAATCAACAGTTGCCAACAGTTGCAATTGGATAATCACATTTTCTCGAATTTCAAACTTATTTCCAATTTTAGGTGAAAATGTCACTGAACATTAATTGTATAGATTTTCATGCTCAATCTTTTCCACTTGTCTGAATTGTATTTGAAGCCTGATGTTGGGAATCTAAAATCAAACTTTGCAGTGATGGGACGGAGCTCCTGAAATTTTCACAGATATGGGACTATTGGCAGTTGATAGAGCTCATCAATGACTACTCTAGGTATGAAATTGATCAAAATCGTTGGAGCCGTTTTCGAGAAAATCGCGAAAAACCCTGTTTTTGAAAAAAATTTCGCTATTTTAGCCGCCATCTTGGATTTTATTTGATCGAAATTGTTCGTGTCGGATCCTTATCGTGTAAGGACCTTAATCTCCAAATTTCAAGTGATACCGTTAATTGGGAGATGAGATATTGTGTACACAGACGCACATACACTCACACACACACATATATTGACCAATACCCAAAAACCACTTTTTTGGACTCAGGGAACCTTGAAACGTATAGAAATTTGGAAATTGGGGTACCTTAATTTTTTCGGAAAGCAATACTTTTCTTACATATGGTAATAGGGCAAGGAAAGTAAAAACGCCACTAATGTTTGTAGAGCTATTGCCGCGCTGTGTGGCGGGTTGCCTAACTTCCGCCGTTGCCGAGAAGAAAATGTCATATTATTATTGTCTATCCAGCCGGCAGGCTCGCTTCGCTCGCCTTATCCGTCTGGCCTGGGGGTTCCGCCCCCTGGACCCCCGGTTGAATCATTCAAAACATGGATCTTTTTTTTGACCTTTCGTTCATCCGTCAAAAATCAAAGAGACTTTCAGGCTCGATTCAACAATCACCTTATATTTTATAATTTTGATAATTATTTGTATAAATTTTTATATTTTATATTTTTGATAATTCTTTGAATTATGTAGCGCATGGTAGCAAAAATCTTTATTTTATCAGAATTAATAAATTTTCAGATATTTCTCAATCAGAGGCTTGGTTAAGATATCATGAGAATAAACTATTGTATTCCAGTCTAATATTTCTTTGAAATTTGAAACAGGAAGATATGGAGAAATTAACAAACATCCATATCTAACAGAGTTATCTCTTTCCTGTATAGGGCTACTTGTAATATAAATATGAAGAAAATAAAAATCTCAGTACCCTTTTTTTCAAATATTTTATCACAACATGTCTCGGTCATTTATGCCATTTTCAAGGGATATGAATTAAATAAATAAATACTACTGGAAGAATCTTATTTTGATCATATGTTAGTGTATTCATATGTTTTACAGTCCTAGTTCATAAAAACATATAAATACAGTAACATATGATCAAAATAAGAATCTTCCAGTAGTATTTATTTATTTAATTCATATCACTTAAAAATGGCATAAATGACCGAGACATGTTGTGATAAAATATTTTAAAAAAAGGTGTCATGTTACTTTTGGTGGAGTACGCTTAGCCTCTTGCTTGGCGTCAATCGGTAGAGCATGAGAGTTATTTTAATAATTATAAAATCTGGTCGTGGTTTTACTAGGATATAATCTCACTAAAATCTTCATAGGCTCAGACATGAGCTTTCACAATAATACAATACTGATAATTCATAAAAATATATATATAAAACTTATATCCTATAGTATTGAGGAATAAATAAATAGTACACCATAAAAAATTTGATACATATATTAACAAATATCTCAAAAATAAATCAAAGCCAAAATATGTGGAGCGACAAAAAATATATAATAAAACAAGAAACGAAATCAATTCACAGATTAATACTATTTTTCGTGTTCTATAGCACGAAACTCTACCATGTGCTTTCACTTCTGATCATATGCATTTGTAGCTTTGACTTCAACTTGCTGATGCTTGTCGATTTGGATAATTCTATTTCATATATAAACTTCTCAAATCAGAGCATGATAAACGACAAATAATAATCGAAATATATATTAATTTCTATAGTTTCTAATAAATATATATTATATCTCAGGGCAAGATTCGGCACCTGACGGAATAGATAGATCAATATTATCTAATGAATCAGAGCAACATTATATTATCGCAAATTATATTATAAAAATAATGATCATATGAACATTTGTATTATCAGCTTAGAACTTAGTATTCTTTTGATTGGTGATCTTTTGATATATGAATGACTTGTTACTATTCCATAAAATATCTCTTATACCATTTTAAACTTGCGCAAGTATTTTTACCAATTTCTTAATTTTTAAAACCCTTTCGACGAGCTAGCTTTGATTTCTCATTTCATTCGAAGCACTGAGGCGCCCTATCACTATTTCAAATATTATTCACTCACGTGCTGGATTTTCTATGAGCTGCTGATGGCGATCCAAACTCCTGGTGTCCTGGATTATTGGTGCCGAAGTCGTCTCTTTCCAGGGATTAAAAAATTTTTAAATGACTTTTGCTTTACAATAGCATCACAAAGTCTTATGAGAAAATTAATAATTCGATTTGACTTTAAGTTCTTAAAAGGTACAGTAAGATATTGCGCTCTACAATTTTTGGTGACATCTCATGGTAGTGGTTGGCAGGCAAGTGGGGAAGTTCTCCTTTCTAATTCACAACTTTCATTTCCGATTTCTAAATTTACATAAAATTTAAATAATCTGTTCCTCCACCATTCAAGGCTCAAATAGTTCGTGCCGATCTATTAAATTATTACTTATTTTACATCTTTGATAATTTATCTTCCTTCGGGCCGTATTCAAAACATAAACTGTACAACAATAATTCATAAATTCTTAACATTTATAGAAATATATACAAATATATTTGAATCGGCTCACTATTACCGCCTATCAATTGCTACCATTTGATTGGTGCATGCAAATTATTATAGTAATATGCGCCTAGGAACCTCCTACTTCCTTAATACATTAATTATTTTTGTCTGGGGTTTTTAATACGTTTTTTACATGCAAAGTAATTTTTTAAAGATTTAAGGTTGATTCTCATATTACAACAATTATCCATGTGGATTTTTTGGTTCCTCAAGTTGCATACTATTTCGTTACAATAAGTTTCTGTCAAGGTGTTTGGCTAGATTCTACGTTATGCGACTCAGTCGATCATTAGGTCGCCGATCAATAGATATTTTACGCCTAAACTCAAATTTTCAATATTTTATGTAATATTATATAGGTAGCAAAATTATTTTCATTTCTATTCGGCCGTTATAAATTTAGCCATGATGCCTGATATTATCTAATCTTTAAACGTTATCATCTTTGGCGATATTAGCCTATTATTCCACTTAGACCTATAAATTTCTTCAAGTAGGAATTTTTATTTATCATCCGAATTTCAATACGTTACAAAGGGTACTGAGATTTTTATTTTCTCCATATCTAACAGAGTTACTCTATCTTCATATCTTCATAGAGTTACTCAATGAAGTATAAATTTACTCGATGAATTTATAGAAAAATGATTTGAAGACTCAATGAAAGACTTGAGAAGACATCTGCTCCAAATACCTGTTATCCACAACAAGACTGTTGCCTTCTCCCAATCATATTAATTATTGACCGAGCGAAGTGAGGTCTAAAGGTGTGTACAGATTTACGCGCCGCGAACATGAGCAATTCACTTTTAATCAGCTGGTACCAAGCTTTTTATATCTGTAACTTACTGTTTCTGTAAAAATACAGATATAGTCAGCTGATTAAAAGTGAATTGCTCATGTTCGCGGCGCGTATATCTCTGTACGGTACGCACTTTTAGATTCAAGTCGACAGTTTGGCATTTCTCTTAATGTTTAAATGTTCATATTTTTTATGTTGCGCATTAACGGAGAAACGCGGTAATAGATTTTCATGAAATTTGACAGGTATGTTCCTTTTTAAATTGCGCATCGACTTATATACAAGGTTTTTGGAAATTTTGCATTTCAAGGATAATATGAAAGGAAAAAGGAACCTCCATCATACGCCAATATTAGAGTGAAAATTAGATTATAGAATTATTCATCATAAATCAGCTGACTATAATACTACCCGTTCAAAAACATCGAACATCTTGAAAATGTATCTCTCCATCAACGTTAGTAGACAGTTGACTATAATACTACCCGTTCAAAAACATCGAACATCTTGAAAATGTATGTTTCCAACAACGTTGTAGACAGTTGCAGCCAGACCTGATAACAGCGCTCACACTCACATTCCGGGACGACACGTCACGGTACGATAGGACAGAAAGCTCTATATTTATTTAGAATTTTTTCTAGACATTTTAAATTGATAAATTATTTATTAATTTTTGATAAAACATAACAACAGATCAATGTAACTTACTGAGCGCGAGGTCTACTGTTCACGAAATTACTAGTAATCATGATTTGTGATTATCAATGGAATAAATAAACAATATTCGATCGGACAGAGACAACGTAGTTCACAATAAATAATAGTTATTATTCAATTGGAGATTTCCCATTATCAAAGTTTTTTATTTCATACTACTTTTCTGTTTTCTTTCAATATTCTTCCTTGCTTCTCTCTATTTATTATTATCATTATTATTCTCACCTTTCTTCTATCCGGATCCTTCCCCATATTTTCTTTTCCTCATGATCGTTCCTCATCCCAACTTTCGTTCAACATCTTCTTTCAATTCTTATCTTACTTTATTGGTTCACTCAGTTCTTCATCGGTTGTCAGCACATGATTATAGCTGGATCTGTTGCCACATGGTTCTTCACAAGGTAAGATTATAGCAAAAATAACCGAGGCTATGATTATAAATTATTTTACTGGGTTTATCATATATATTTTATAACTTTCACCATATCATGCGCAATTACTTATGTTTTTCTAACACAGATATTTTTAGTCCAGGGGCCTGTTTCATAGAAGTTACAAGTCCTGTAATACAGGATAAGTTCCTATATTACAGGTAAAATTTAGAAGTTTGTGTTTCATAAACAATTTCCCCTGTAAAACAATTTACAAGACATTCGCCTGTATTACAAGTAAATAATACAGAACTTTATCATAGCTGTGTTTCATAAGAAGAAACTTCCTGTATTACTGGACCTGTAAGATGTCGAATATTTTATCATTGTTTGGACCATCCTAAAACTTTTACAAGTGTAGGTAGAATCTTGAAAAGCGACATTTTGTTGAAAATGCAACGTGTTGAAATGGATGAAGGTTTTAGTTCTAGTAAAGATGACTATGTTATTATTCATAGTCCAAGAATTTTCAAGGACAGAATTTCTTACAATATGATGCAGGAAACTTATCAATATTATGAACGGTTTAGATTAAACTTTCCTCAATAAAGCGTTATTGGGAATATTCAGAGAAAGTACGTCCATAATATTTCATGTTTTTTACTAAACGAATTTAATTAATGTCGTCAATTTAATGATTAACATTTGATAATTAACTTTTTTTGAAACATTACTACTCATATAACTGTTATAAGTTATGTAAGTTGAGTAGTTTTTATAATTTATCAACTATTTATCATTAACAAAGTTATTTTCCAGCATGAATGCAATCTGTCCATCGTCAGAAGTTTGATAATGTAGATTTTCCACCAAAACATCTTAAGTAACACTTAAAAATATTATATTATATTAGGCTCGCTGGCCAATGAAAACATTAATTCAAAATAAAGGAACTGTAATACAGGCGAATATTACAGATGATTTTACAAGTGTAGAATTATTTTTATGAAACATAATTTTACAGGATTGTAAATTTTAATTTATAAGTCCTGTAATACAGGCCCTGTATTACAAGGGTTTTATGAAACAGGCCCCAGGTCTCAACTTGTTTTTTTTGGATTGTATGGTATGAGATGTTGATGTATTTCTCCATAATTGAGAGAATAAGACGTTGTAGTCACTACTACTATTATACTGGTATTGACAACATCAACGACTTATTATTCCAACTTGTTTCATTCAGAGTTAGCCTATAGTCACTTAGGTTTAGATGTAAAAATTGCACTTTCTTCCACATTATCATCATTTTTTTCTACTCCCTCTACGCCTTCAACTCATTCTCCTTTTTCTACAGCCTCTTTCTAAAGCAGTAACAGTTCTATCTACTCCATTATTCACTTGCAGTAGAGAAGCTAGAGCCGCCAACAAACTTTGGCTTTTATTGTCGACTTTGGCACCATTGTCTATTTCTCTCACTCTCTCACTCTCTCTCGCTCCCCTTCTTTCTGTCTCTGTCTCAACTAGCAAGAGGGAAAAACACAAAATACCTCTCTTATCGGAAGAAACACGGAATTCCTCTCTTTTTCGTTTCTCAAGCAAACCACACACGCATTGAAAACAAAAGCCGACGTCTTCGACACTGTGTGACTTGGAGAACAAACACTTCACGGATACTCCGATGCGTCAGCATTGCTCGAATGGGAGGCACTGATGTTTATTCACAAGGAATTCTGACAGTTTGGAGTGAATTTTACTTTAGCTACCGCACGTTTTCCCACGTTTCTCGGCTACATTACTATTGTGTTTTAGAGCTCTTACACTCATGAGACTTTGAATATTCTTGGTTTCAATATATACTAGATTTCACAAACCATTGAATTTAATGGTGGATTTGGGATGCTGGGCAAACCATTGACGGAGGAGAAGGGGAGGGGTGGTGGGGAGGAGGAGGAGGAGAAGAAGAAGGAGAATAGAATAGAATAGAAAATAATAGAATGACTGCCTTTATTTTTGACCTAAGAGGGCGATGTTAGGGCTTAAGGATGAGAAGGAGGAGGAGAAGGAGAATTAAATAGAATAGGAAGACTGACTTTATTTTCGACCTGAGAGGGCGAAGTTGGGGCGCAGTCGGACCTCACTTACACTTAACCCTCCAATACAATACAATAAATTTCAATTTAACAAGCAATACTCAATGAAAAAAAATAAAACAAAAAGAGGAGAAAGGGGAGAAGGAGGAGAAGGAATAAGAAGGAGGAGAAGGAGGAGAAGGAGGAGAAGGTTAAATATTTGAGGAATACAGGCAGGGGAAGGGTACGGAAGGAGGCTGGTAAAAGGT